>NC_057418.1:10443721-10465124 GCF_019320065.1 Cervus canadensis | reverse complement strand
ATGTTTGTAGACTTTTGGATAGCAGCCATCCTGACTGGTGTGTAATGGTACCTCATTGTGGTTTTGATTTGCATTTCTCTAATAATGAGTGATGTTGAGCACTTTTTCATGTGTTTGTTAGCCATCTGTATGTCTTCTTTGGAGAAATGTCTGTTTAGTTCTTTGGCCCATTTATTTTTCTGGAATTGAGCTGCAGGAGTTGCTTGTATATTTCTGAGATTAATCCTTTGTCTGTTTCTTCATTTGCTATTATTTTCTCCCAATCTGAGGGCTGTCTTTTCACCTTACTTATAGTTTCCTTTGTAGTGCAAAAGCTTTTAAGTTTCATTAGGTCCCATTTGTTTAGTTTTGCTTTTATTTCCAATATTCTGGGAGGTGGGTCATAGAGGATCTTGCTGTGATTTATGTCGGAGAGTGTTTTGCCTATGTTCTCCTCTAGGAGTTTTATAGTTTCTGGTCTTACATTTAGATCTTTAATCCATTTTGAGTTTATTTTTGTGTATGGTGTTAGAAAGTGTTCTAGTTTCATTCTTTTGCAAGTGGTTGACCAGTTTTCCCAGCACCACTTGTTAAAGAGGTTGTCTTTTTTCCATTGTATATCCTTGCCTCCTTTGTCAAAGATAAGGTGTCCATAGGTTCGTGGATTTATCTCTGGGCTTTCTATTCTGTTCCATTGGTCTATATTTCTGTCTTTGTGCCAGTACCACACTGTCTTGATGACTGTGGCTTTGTAGTAGAGTCTGAAGTCAGGCAGGTTGATTCCTCCAGTTCCATTCTTCTTTCTCAAGATTACTTTGGCTATTCGAGGTTTTTTGTATTTCCATACAAATTGTGAAATTCTTTGGTCTAGTTCTGTGAAAAATACCGTCGGTAGCTTGATAGGGATTGCATTGAATCTATAGATTGCTTTGGGTAGAACAGCCATAAGTTTTTAAATAATTTTTATGTTATTTGTATATCACATCTAATGAAAATGGTATCAAGGTCAAAAACTGCAAATTTTAAAGACAAGTTATGTACAAGTATTAACATACATCTTTTAACTGGCTGCCCACTGTAATTTTATTTCTTCAGAATATTTCTTACCAGTACTTTAACGTTTATATACACATATATACTTACATTTGAATGTTCTTCACAGTTTGCAAAACACTTTCACTATTTTACCCTATTTCATTCTCAGAAGCACTATGAAATATATACAGAAAATATTTTTTAACTACCAAACCTTGTGTGCCATTTAAAAAAAAATCTGGGCACTGGGTCTCATATTTTGAGTTATAACCAGAAAAATTTTAAATGTTAACTGCAATTTAGAATTTCTAAAACAGGAATAACATAACTATCTTAATTAAAAGATCAAAAAGGTACTTATCTGTAATGTAAAAAACCAAAAGTGAAATTGGGAGATGTCCCTTAATAAGATGTTTTCCACAGTGACTTAGCAAAATTTACCTAAATAAAAGCTGGGAAGGACTTCCCTGGCGATTCAGTGGTTAAGACTCCACCTGCCAATGCAGGAGACATACGTGTGATCCCTGGTCTAGGAGGCTCCCACATGCAACGAAGCCCACGCACCACAACTACCAAGCTTGCACTCCAGAGCCCACGGGTCCAGAGAAGAGAGGCCGCCACATGGGACGTCCTGCCTGCCATACCTAGAGAATGCCCCCGCGGAGTAACACCCAACACACCAAAAAGAAAACTGGGAAACTAACGCTGGTCACTTTATAACCTGACAAGTTCAGGAGAAGCAGGAGAAAAAAATTCTCTCTACTATTTACAAAGTGGAAATTTTTCTATACTACAACTTTTGTGAACATTCATATATATAATCATGTTAGGGAAAAGAAAGAATTAACCACCTCTCTGTACAAGTTTCAACCAAATAAACTTTTCCACTGAATGAAAAATTATAAAGACTATAATACTAAAAGTAAATTACTATAGTTATAAAGTTTTAAAAGAAATAGTAGCATGGGGATGACAATGCGAAAAACATTTTTATTCACTCCTGAGTACCACCTGACTATATTGTTATAAGTCACTCAATAATCATTCCAGTATTTTACCTAATTTTAGCTTTCAATGTTTACTACCATTCACTGGGTAACAAAATGTTAAAAAAAAATCAATAACCCCATCCCTTAAACACCTTTTAAATGTACTTCATTGACTGTATCTTTTTGTTCTGTGTAGAAAAAGAAAAGATAAAAACTTACTTTCACTCTCCTAATAGCGTAAGTGTGACCAAGAAGTTCAAACACAGGTTGTCGTACATTCCTCAAGTCCCAGCCTCGCAAACTACAATCGACCGCCCCTGTCACCATCAAATTCTGAAAACAATTTAAAACAAGGTTAAGTGTGCCTCGTTACAATTAAGCAGTAGCCAAGCTTTCCTACTGGAAATAGTGTCTATTTTCTGGTACTTATTTAATCTGAACCCAGGAGTCACTCTTGAAAGTTACATAACATTATAGAAAGGGGTTAAAACATACAGCAAAAGCAAAACTTAGTATGACTTGAAAGAAAAGGAACTCAATATGCCTCAGGTATATGAAGGAACACAGCATACAAGAGAAAAAGGCTTAGTCTCAAACAACACTGTAGCTTCTCCATCTACTTTTAGCGATATTAATAAGAACACAAGTTATTAAAAATTACAAAAGACAAAAGAGCCCACCTGTCTCTTCAGCATCCTCTGAGGTTTCTACCAGGCATTAAAAGGCAAGAGACTGCTAATTCACATATATTTGAAAGGGCAAAGGTATAAATTAAATGTTGTTTACCTAATTCTAAATCAATCATTGCTCCTAACTCTCATGGACCATGGTCTTAATGTAATAGCTAACTCTATCTGAGAATTTATGCAAATAGTGGGTAGTCTCCTATCTAGAACCCTAGGTGAACCCAGAGTTCACGGCTGAAGAGGCCAAGAGCTGGGTCCACACTCAGCCGCATTCCACATAGACCAGGGCAGTTATCCATTGTCTGAACATTTTGGACTTTAATATAAGCTCATTTTAAAAAAGCTTCAATGATTGTTTTAAAAAAAATTTTAAAGAACTCTCAAGTGTGTATCAGCATCTTTTTTAGAATTCCCAGAAGTATAACATACAGTCCACGATTTCATTCTCTTATTTGGAAAATTCATGGGTGAGATCTGAACTGCAGTCATCAGCACTGAAAATTTTATTAAAATCAAGTATTATTTTGAATATGTTCTATATCTTCTTTTAATTTATTTCTTTTTAATTAAAGAACTCAGCCAATACAATGTTCCCTTAATTTTCATTGACTAAAACTGGGAAAAAAACAAAGTATATGTTATACTTAACTGTAACAGTCAACAGACCACTTCAGATAGATAAATATATTTAAACGGCATATCAACACATATTTAATCCATTTCTATTTCTAATTCATATGCCCATATGGTTAGCTGAAGGTTGCAAAAGGTTGCAAATGGACACTGCTCTCTTCCAGAAACATGAAGCTTGGTTAGGCTTGTAAGGGAAAATGAAACAGAAAATTCCTAAAACCGATGAACTGTCAAATTAAAAATCAAGTTACAAATAGCTCAGCAGCCTCAATAGCAAAGTGCACAAAAAATGAAGGCAAAAGATGAAACAAATTGGCAGGGTTAAGAGCAATAAAGTAAAAAATTACATAGATTGTAAAGCAGTTTCCCAAACAAACAAGTAAGGCTGCACTATTGAACTTTTCAGAATTTCTGTTTCTTATTCAGCCTGTTTTATGTGCACTTAAATCCAATTAATGCTAATGCAGGTCACTCACAATCATCAATTAGAAATGAAAGGGACTGAATCTAACTTAATGGCCCGTAAACACTATCCAAGTCCACATAAACAAAGATAAAATCTAGAACATTTCAACGTTAGGAAGGGCTCAGTAGCTCAAGATAGAACCAGATAGGGTACCTCATTATATTTACACCAGTCACAGCTCAAAATTTCTGCCTGATGTGCTGGAACCACAATTCTGACTCCTGTTGTCTTCACGTCCCAAATTCTCAAAGTCTGATCGCCTGGTGAAAGAGGAAGACTTGATCACCCTTTATCACACCACTTGGATGCTTGATACCCATGATGACAAGTCGGGGAAAACACACCACTTCCATTATCAGGACACTGCCATCTGTATGTCATATACACATATACACTGTTTTATACTATGATAATATATAAGCACTAAAAGTGACAACTACAAAAAATAAGGCACCATATTAAGTTTTTAGATCTACTCAAAGCAGGACAATCTGAATCTCACATGGACACAAGCAGAGCAGTGACTGAGCACACACCCAGTGCATTTTTCTTCAGGAAAGGAAAAGGCTCTGAAAATCCTCGTTAGCAGCCTATACCAGCATATTCTACAGGAAGCAAAACGGTAACAGTTTTACTGTAAAATGTGTGCAAAGTCTACCACATCAGAATGGATAATTTCAAATCTTAGCTTTTACATTGATTACATTTTAAAGGGCCATCCAAAGGTATGGATTTCACCTTGAAAGAAACAAGTGGAGAAAATGTAAGGACTGTACTCTGAATTACTACAAAGATGATTTATACCACCTAGCTGCGCAGAGTCAACCCTGATTAACTGTTCTAGATGTCAACCCTGATTAAATGTTCTAGATATGAGGAAACAACGAAATGACCAGGTGAAAAATTCTGACTACATGTATATCTCCATCAAAAGTAAATTACAAACAATAACCGATCATCTGAGAAAGCCAGTTCAGGTTAATGTAAAAAAAATAACGGTGTGATGGCAGTCATGGTCTTGATTCCATTTAGTAGTTGTGTGACCCTGCGCAAGCTGTATAATGTCTCTGAGACTAGTTCCTCAGGATGCCTGGATGGAGGATGGTAGAAAAACATTTCATGTAATAAAGTTTCTGTAAAGCGTTAGAATGGTCTCTAGCATATAGCAGATATGCTGCTGCTACTGCTGCTAAGTCACTTTAGTCATGTCCGACTCTGTGAGACCCCATCCCTGGGATTCTCCAGGCAAGAACACTGGAGTGGGTTGCCATTTCCTTCTCCAATGCATAAGCGTGAAAAGTGAAAGGGAAGTCGCTCAGTCGTGTCCGACTCTTCGCGACCCCATGGACTGCAGCCTACCAGGCTCCTCCGTCCATGGGATTTTCCAGGCAAGAGTACCGGAGTGGGGTGCCATTGCCTTCTCCGAGCAGATATGCTAATAGGTGGTATATAAAAACATTAAATTTTAAACATTTCCTTTAGCTACCTATATATAATTTCCTATCATCCCAATTCAAAATTATTTGTCATTTAACTAAGTTCAATAATTTCAGACAATTTTTTTCTGATTTCTTTTCAAGTTAAGAAAGATAAGAATTAAACTGCTTGTGGTAATGAAATGTAGAGTTTAAGAATAGGGGCTTTGGAGCTTCAGAGCTTAGCTCTAGTCCAGCTCAATCATTTCGTAGCTGTTGACCTTCAGTCAAGATACTTAATGTCTTGGACGCTCACTTTCCTTACCTATGATAACATATCTGCCTCATACAGACCCACAGATACAGGGAACAAATCAGTGGTCACCAGCTTGGTGAGAGAAGGACAGGAGGACAATACAGGGGTAGGAGATTAAGAAGTATAAACTATCATGTATAAAATTAGATACAAAGATATATTGTACAACAAAGGGAATATAGCTAATATTTTATAATAACTATAAATGGTGTATAACCTTTAAAAATTGTGAATCACTATTTTGTACACCTGCAACTTCATAACTTTGTAAACCAACTATACTTCAAAAGACACAAAAACACATCTGCCTTACAAAGCTGCCCCTGGCACAGCTAGACTGGCCAAAAGGAGATATTTGGGATTTTTCTGAACTATAATTGAAAAAATAATGCTAGTCCCCCTCACACAGGAGAATTTAGAGGATATAAAACTGAGGAATTGTTGGTGGCCATGTGCTTCACTGTATGGAGAACATTGACCTGCACACTCAAGTCACCCAGCAGAGAAAAGTCCAAATTAGACAATGTGTCCTGAGGTTGTTTAAGCATCCGTTCCTCTTCTGGCGTTGCTTTTTAATAAATTCTACAAAGACCTACTGTTGCTCAAGTTCTACTATTACCACCTGCAGGCAGAGGTGATTCCTTATCATCATGGCAGCAGCGAATGGAATTCACCTGAAGCTTCAGACTCTCAAAGCCTAGTGCCAGAGAAAAAGATGAAATTCAGCACAGGGCTTCCAGTAAAATCATAGGAAATGTTTAAATGATGTACACCAGATTTCAAAAATTTATATGTTATATCAAGTCTGATATAACATATAACACGGGTCATGGTGGAGATTTCTGACAAAATGTGGTCCACTAGAGAAGGCAATGGCAAACCACTTCAGTATTCCTGCCTTGAGAACCCCATGAACAGCAGGAAATGGCAAAAAGACAGGACAATGAAAGATTAACTCTCCAGGTTGGTGGATGCCCAATATGCTACTGGAGATCAATGGAGAAATAACTCCAGAAAGAATGAAGAGATGGAGCCAAAGCAAAAACAAGACCCAGTTGTGGATGTGACTAGTGATAGAAGGAAGGTCCGATGCTGTAAAGAGCAATATTGCATAGGAACCTGGAACGTTAGGTCCATGAATCAAGGCAAATTCCGTTCAGTTCAGTTCAGTTGCTCAGTCATGTCTGACTCTTTGTGACCCCACGAATCGCAGCACGCCAGGCCTCCCTGTCCATCACCAGCTCCCAGAGTTTACTCAAACTCATGCCCATTGGGTCGGTGATACCATCCAGCCATCTCACCCTCTGTCGTCCCCTTCTCCTCCTGCCCCCAATCCCTCCCAGCATCAGGGTCTTTTCCAATGAGTCAACTCTTCGCATCAGGTGGCCAAAGTACTGGAGTTTCAGCTTCAGCATCAGTCCGTCCAATGAACACCCAGGACTGATCTCCTTTAGGGTGGACTGGTTGGATCTCCTTGCAGTCCAAGGGACTCTCAAGAGTCTTCTCTAACACCACAGTTCAAAAGCATCAATTTTTCGGCGCTCAGCTTTCTTCACAGTCCAACTCTCACATCCATAAATGACCACTGGAAAAATCATAGCCTTGACCAGATGGACCTTTGTTGGCAAAGTAATGTCTCTGCTTTTTAATATGCTATCTAGGTTGATCATAACTTTCCTTCCAAGGAGTCAAGGCAAATTAGAAGTGATCAAACAGGAGACGGCAAGAGTGAACATCAACATTTTAGGAATCAGTGAACTAAAATGGACTAGAATGGGTGAATTTAACCCAGATGACCATTATATCTACTACTGTAGTCAAGAATCCCTTAGAAGAAATGGAGCAGGCATTGTAGTCAACAAAAGGGTCCAAAATGCAGTGCTTGGATGCAGTCTCAAAAACAACAGAATGACCTCTATTCATTTCCAAGGTAAACCATTCAACATCACAGTAATCCAAGTCTATGCCCCGACCAGTAATGCTAAAGAAGCTGAAGTTGAACAGTTTTATGAAGACCTACAAGACCTTCTAGAATTAACACCCAAAAAAGATGTCATTTTCATTATAGGAGACTGGAATGCAAAAGCAGAAAGTCAAGAAACACCTGAAGTAACAGGCAAACCTGGCCTTGGAGTACAGAATGAAGCAGGGCAAAGGCTAATAGAGTTCTGCCAAGAGAATAAACTGGTCATAGCAAACACCCTCTTCCAACAACACAAGAGAAGACTCTACACATGGACATCACCAGATGGTCAACACCAAAGTCAGATTGATCATATTCTTTGAAGTCAAAGATGGAAAGGTTCTATACAGTCAGCAAAAACAAGGCCAGGAGCTGAATGTGGTTCAGATCATGAACTTTTTGCCAAAATCAGACTTAAATTTAAGAAAGTAGGGAAAACCACTAGACCATTCAGTATGACCTAAATCAAATCTCTAACATTTATACAGTGGAAGTGACAAATAGATTTAAGGGACTAGATCTGTTAGACAGAGTGCCTGATGAAAACAGAGGTTCATGACATTGTATAGGAGACAGGGAGCAAGACCATCCCCAAGAAAAAGAAACGCAAAAAGGCAAAATGGTTGTCTGAGGAGGCCTTACAAATAGCTATGAAAGGAAGAGAAATGAAAGGCAAAGGAGAAAAGGAAAGATATACCCATTTGAATGCAGAGTTCCAAAGAATAGCAAGGAGAGATAAGAAAGCCTTCCTCAGTGATTAGTGCAAAGAAATAGAGGAAAATAACAGAATGGGAAAGACTAGAGCTCTCTTCAAGAAAATTAGAGATACCAAGGGAGCATTTCATGCAAAGATGGGCTCAATAAAGGACAGAAATGGTATGGACCTAACAGAAGCAGAAGATATTAAGAAGAGGTGGCAAGAACACACAGAAGACAAGGATGTGTATTTATTATCACCCTGCTTATTTAACTTATATTCAGAGTACATCATGAGAAACGCTGGGCTGGACAAAGCACATATTGGAATCAAGATTGCCGGAAGAAATATCAATAACCTCAGATATGCAGATGACACCACCTTTATAGCAGAAAGTGAAGAACTAAAGAGCCTCTTGATAAAAGTGAAAGAGGAGAGTGAAAAAGTTGGGTTAAAGCTCAACATTCATAAAACTAAGATCATGGCATCCAGTCCCATCACTTCGTGGCAAATAGATGGAGACACAGTGGAAACAATGGGAGACTTTATTTTGGGGGGCTCCAAAATCACTGCAGATGGTGGCTGCAGCCATGAAATAAAAAGATGCTTACTCCTTGGAAGGAAAGTTATGATCAACCTAGATAGCATATTAAAAAGGAGAGACATTACTTTGCCAACAAAGGTCCATCTAGTCAAGGCTATGGTTTCTCCAGTAGTCATGTATGGATGTGAGAGTTGGACTTTAAAGAAAGCTGAGTGCCAAAGAATTGATGCTTTTGAACTGTGGTGTTGGAGAAGACTCTTGAGAGTCCCTTGAACTGCAAGGAGATCCAACCAGTCCATCCTAAAGGAAATCAGGTCCTAAATGTTCATTGGAAGGACTGATGCTGAAGCTGACGCTCCAGTACTTTGGCCACCTAATGTGAAGAGCTGACTCATTTGAAAAGACCCTGATGCTGGGAAAGACTGAAGGCAAGAGAAGAAGGGGACGACAGAAGATGAGATGGTTGGATGGCATCACCGACTCAATGGACATGCTACTGCTGCTAAGTCGTTTCAGCCGTGTCCAACTCTGTGCGACCCCAAAGATGGCAGCCCACCAGGCTCCCCCGTCCCTGGGATTCTCCAGGCAAGAACACTGGAGCAGGTTGCCATTTCCTTCTCCAATGCATGAAAGTGAAAAGTGAAAGTGAAGTCGCTGAGTCGTGTCCGAGTTGGTGATGAACAAGGAGGCCTGGGATGCTGCAGTCCATGCGGTCGCCAAGAGTCGGACACGACTGAGCGACTGAACTGAACTGAACTGATCAGGTCTGAGTGGCTCCCTTCGTGGCTCAGATGGTAAAGAATGCACCTGCAGTGCAGAAGGTGTAGGGGACACAGGTTCAATTCCTGTTTCAGGAAGATCCCCTGGAGTAGGCATGGCAACCCACTCCAGTATTCTTGCCTGGAGAATCCCATGGACACAGGAGCCTGGCAGGTTACAGTCCATGATGTTGCGAAGAGTCAGACAAGACTGAGTTACTAACACTTCATTAGGTCTGAAACCATAAAGTCTGCTATATAACCATGACTAAAGCATTGTTTAAAGTTCAGTGAGCTCATGTTCATCCTAATAATTACATTCTGTGGGTGTATGTGATGCTGTACAGTATCAAAACATTACAATAAACATGGACTAGGAGGTTAAGAACTAGTAATTTCAGCAACAATATGGATGAATTTCACATAACATAATGCTAAGCAAAAGAAACCAAGACAACATAAAAACAGGAAACATTAATCGATGCTATTAGGAGCCAGTTCAGAGATCACCCTCGAATGGACAGGGGTGGGTAATGACTGGAAGAATGTAAGAGGGGCCTCTGAGAACATTCTGTTTCTTGATCAGGGTCCTGAGAACCCAGGTCTCTGGAGTCTCCTGCACGGGCAGGCAGATTCTTTACCACTAGTGGCACCTGGGAAGCCCCAGGACACAGGTGTGTTCATTGTGAAAATTCATCATGCTATAATTAGGCACTGTTCTGTGTGTATATTACATACTGCAACAAAAGATGAAACAAATAACAACCACAAAGGCTGGGTGGATGCCTATATCAAATTTCTCTGGGACAATATTCTGGCTCTTCACCAGCATAGTCAGGCAAAGTTTTTTTTTTTTTAAAGACCATGGTTTAGGTTGCCCCCTCTGGCAGTTAACTTACAGAGCACAAAGAAAGAGCAGCACTCTGAGGGAGCTGAGAATCCCACCTCTGCTGCACACCTTCCTCCTCCTCACTTTGTCTGCCAGGCAGGAGAGAGGCCTTCTGGCCAACTGGTACCATGACTCATTCAACTCTTTTAGCCACCAGGACATCTATATTCATATTGCTTTTTTAATTGCATTTTCCAGACAACTGGCCTTTCATTGTCAGCCAGACGTTTACCAGGGCCCTGGGGCAGTGCCATAGACCCACCTGAATTACCAGCTTCTCTTATCAGTTGCAGACTCGCCACTGGCAACAGAACCAGTGAATTTAAGTGCATATATGGCACAGGAAGTGCTGGCTACTACCATGTGTAATTCAAGCTGCGGCATTAAGCAGCAGCTGGGCAAGGAGAAAGAGTGTCAACGGGGAATCTGAAGCCAGGAAGTGAAATGAACAGCAAAAGATTCATATTGGGCCCAAATAATTTAATTTATTAGAAATGCCAGATGCCTATCAGATGACTTTTTTCTTAGAGTAGAATGATGTTTTTTTCAAACTACTGGACTCCACACATTCAGGCATGGCTATGATTTATGCAATTATATGGAGTCAGTAATAGCAGTAATTTAGTTTTCTTGGTTCAAAAGAAAGTTTACTTCATATTAATCCTCCTCAAAGAGCTCAAATATTCTTCCCTTCCATCTCATATAATTTGGAAATGTGAATTATGTAAGAATAAAACTTTAACGAACTAAACAAAACCAATGCCATTAGAGAACTCTGCTAAGGAAGATCTACATCTTAAAGTACGCCTTCCTTTTGGTTTGTCTTAACTTAGCTAATGATAAATTTAGTATTACAACTTTGAAAGTGATCAAATTCTTGGAAAAACTTAAATATTATATTCTCATGAAAGTGAAAGTGTTAGTTGCTCAGTCGTGTCCAATACCTTGCAAACCCACGGACTGTAGCCCGCCAGGCTCTTCTTCAGGCAAGAATACTGGAGTGGGTAGCCATTCCTTTCTCTGGGGGATCTTCCCGACCCAGGGAATGAATTCAGATCTCCTGCACTGCAGGGGGATTCTTTGCTATCTGAGCCACCAGGGAAGCCCATATTATTATATACTACCTTAAAATATAAATGTTATAAGCAGTTGAATGATATAATTAGCTATATGTGTTCCACAGGATTAGACATAAAGCTACACCTTGACTGCCAATTATATAAGCTGCTTATCATGTTTAATATTTGTGAAGACAAATATTTTACAACTTTGTGTTCCTCAACCATGAATTTTGCAGTTGAGATGATTTTTATGCAAATATTATAGTATGTTTCATAGCAAAGTCTTGTCTGTAAGCAAGAAAACAAAGAGAATTAATAGATAAAAGACTATAATATATCTCAAACTATAACTGACAAAACTCAGGAAAAAAACCAAGTTCTCAATCTTAGGAAACTGCTTCTTCTTTGAATTCAGCACTGAAACCATTTTATAGTTTTTAAGAGATAGTATATTTCTATTAAAAATAAACACGAAATTTCCATCACACCAACAGAAATAAGCTATTCTTTAGACATCTTAAACAGAGCAACATCACAGACTAGCATAGTGTTTCCCAAATCAGGCTCATCACTAGACTTGGCTAGGGTGATTAAAAAATATACCTCTCAGAGGCATCTGATTCAGCAGGACTAAGATGAAGGCTAGAATTCTGTTGTTTTTTAAGCTTCCTCTTCCCTGGTGGCTCAGGGGTAAAGAATCCACCTGCCAATGCAGGAGACACGGGTTTGATCCCTGGGTCAGGAAGACCCCGTGGAGACAGAAATGGCAGCCCACTCCAGTATTCTCGTTGGGAAAACCCCATGGACAGAGGAGTCTGGTGGGCTACAGTCCATGGGGGTCGCAAAAAAGCCAAACTCGACTTAGCAACTAAACCACAGCAACAGACTGCGATGGTGGGCCAGGTTTCAGGATCACTGGACAGGTATGTGATTATACAAGCATACATTTCAGGTTCTACCTGGAGCAAGTTACCCTCACCTTGGTTCCCAGAGTTTTAGTTCCCAGGTAAGCACTGACTCTATCCTTGCAGCACATAACACATGCAAGGACCATTCAAATCCTCCTCCGACATGGCCTGTGCTCTCCACATTCATCGCTTTACTCCCACTTCTCATCTCCTCATCTACTTGTTCACAAGGTAGCAGCTGAAGCGCTATTTCCTTAGGGAAGCCGCTCTGACCAGCCAATTCTGACAAGCTCAGGAACCGACCACTCAGGCTCCAGAATCCTTTGCTGTGTTCCCACGGAATCCTGAGCACACACATGTGAATGACAGGAGGCACCACCCAGAAAGGCCTTACTCTGTGCCAGGCACTGTCCTAAGCCGTTAAGCTTGTATCTGAATTAATTCACTTAATCCTCATCAAAACTCCACAACACGGGTTATTATTATCACTCTTATTTTTTAAATGAGGAACGAAGAGACAGAGGTTAAGGAGTGTGACTGAAGCCATGTAGGAGCAGTGGAAGGAGAATCTGATCACAGGAAGTCCAGCTCCAGAGTCCATGTCCCTAACCACAGTGCTGTGACCTCTTTTTCAGAGAACTTCACGCTCCTCATCCTTGCTGCCCCTAGGCTTTTTTCCTCAGCATCTCTCTTCCCCACTGGACTACATGCTCAATGTAACTTCAGTGCCCAGACAACAGCAGATCTGTTGCTAATTTAGTGATGCAGATCACTTAAGAGCTGAATGATTCACCAACAATATCCCTTTCAACAATCAAAATTAATCTTAAATATATTTTAAAAATTTTGATAATATGTTTATTTCCATAGCTTATATAATAGTAATCAAAAAACTGTAGTGTTTGCTTGTGTAAGGCACTCAGCTATGTTGAAGAAGACACATGCCCTATAGGAAATATATGAAAACAATTCAAGCAAAGAAAATATGCAAAGAAGTGCACTGTACACAACTTGGGAAGCAAATTTGTTGTCTCTCTTGAAATGGCAAAGGCACAGTGAGAGTTTTAGAGCTTACCCCAGCTTTTACTATGCCACAAACCCTCCTTTTGTAGAGTGGAGGTAAGCTTTACATCTTTTCAACTTTATTAAGTAAGCTAATGTTGGAAAATTATCATGAAGAAATATTTCAGGAAAATGTCAAATGCTTGATAAATAAACCTTCCAAGGAGTTTCCAAAATCAGAAAAGCTGGCAGAAAATGGCTTTACTAATTTCAATGTTTTTTAAAGGTACATAGGTTATGGCTCACAGGTCCAGTACTAGGCTTTGATCAAATCCCTTCTGATTTATTCTAAGCCTTGGATGTGGAGATAGCTTAGTTAATACTGGCCCCCTACAATGTATACATCTGATAGTGACAAGACCATGAACTGATACAGTTGATTTAAGTGTCAAGCAGAATTGCATATATATGAGCCCTTTATTTGGGCTGAGTCACACACACAACTCTTTGTATTACACTGGCCTTTTGTGTAGTGTGGATACAGAATACTGACTCTGGATATTATATATAGAATACTCCGTGTGTAACACTGAATAGCAGAAAAAGATGAACTGTGTGTAGACAGTGAGCAGTATAATCATAAAACTTGACTATCCATACTTTGTAAACAGATAGTTTATAAAAACAGTCTTTTATCAACAGAATATCCACTTGCTTTAATAGGAAAAAAGACTGTCTGCTTAAGACATTACCTTCCTTTGCTGTATTAGAAATTAATGTAAACAGTGGTCATCCAGTCAGGACATCTTTGGTTGAACGTAAAAGAAATTCTGACCCAAACTGCCTTATGGAAAAAAATAATTTATTTACTAACATGGTTGAATTAAATAACATGTACCGAATTACACCTGGCTATATCAAGCAAAAAACTAACAGTTTTGACTATCAAAAAGTTTTGACATTAACAGAGTAAAAATTAAAATATAATAAATAGTTTGAAAGACAGAAAAAAATGGGGAAATATTTATAACAGATATAAGATACACAGTACTAATTCCTATATAAAAAGAGCTCATACATCAACACAGAAAAACAACAACGAGCAGCTCTCAGTAGAAACACGGGCCGAAGACATGGACAAGTGACTCAGAGAAGAACAACTATGGCAGCCAAGTGACATACAAAAAGTATTCACTCTCCCCAGTAATCAAATACGCGAATCAAAACAACAATCAGGTATCATCTTCATTCATCAGATTGGCAAACATTTAAAAGATTGAGGGGACATACCATTTCCAGGTCCAAATCTTAAAATAATTGTTACCTTGACAATATTAGAATTCTTATTATCAGAATAAATTGACATCACTTACACCAAGAAGGCTGTCGTTATTGGTTTGTCTAATCTATAACATGTTGCTGCCCTGAAATAAACATTTGAAAATACAGTTTTCAACAACCAAAGTTCTGTAGCTATGAGCATGTAAAACCTAACATCACTAAGCAAATTCAGCCTTTAAAGATACCTTCCCTATTAATAATTCAAATCTTTTGAACATACATTTTGGAATGGGCATAGACTTTTTATGGAGGAATACAAGAAAATGCTATAACCGCAGTTCTGTAGGAGAGGGGGAATGAGCACTTACTTTTTATTTGGCATTCTGTGTTGTCTGAATTTCTTTACTATGTATATGCTCAAATAAGAAATTTTCAGGGATACCATTTCTGTTTTCTCTTCATAAATTTACTTTTTGATAGTTATACAAGAAACAAGGAGTGCTGATATTATCTTGTCAATCACCACAAACATTTATGATTAATTAACACATGTTACACATTATTGTAACTGCTACTCAGACCTAGCAACCTTATTCTGATAAACCAAAGATACAGCTATCTAAGCCAAAGCAGCTCAGTAACTAATAAACGAAGCTAGACTGGTTTCCAACTTGGAAAGATTCATAACTGGTTATGATCTACCTAAGACAGACCGTTAATAAAGAATTAATCATTAATTAAACCATATTTGTTCATTAATAGTTGTGCTTGTCAAATTTACATTATGAAAAGTCATGGTGTGACAGATATATTACTAAGAATTAATATTCTATTCTAAACCACATGAATATAACTCTGACTTCCAACGTACTGTTTCCCCACTGGAAATGACTCTTCCTTCTAACCAGGGACAGAAAGGAAAATTGTTCTTGCTGTGTCAAGCCTCTTCTCCCCATCACCCTCTGGGAGGACCCTGCCACTGAACTTGTTCGTGTAAAGCCAGGACCACAGAAGTATGACAGGCTAGGCTGGTGGGAAAAAAAGGTAAAAGAATGAAAGTACAAGAGCTGTGAGGGCAGGGCTGCAGGGTATGAGAGAGGCGCAAATAGCCAGGGGAGAGGTGCCCTAGAGCGGCCAGGGGCGAGTGAAGAGGAGGACAGCTATTTCAGTGACCATTTGGCAGGTGGCCCATGTTGTTTTAAATGGACTGCAGACAAGCTGTGTGATGTTTCTCTTACAAATTATGTATGTTATATTGTTCAGATTATACGTGATTTATGAATCGGCCTAAAGAACCAAATTTGTAAACCCTCATGCAAACAATACAAAGTCTAATTTTTAAACTTCTATAAAATGACTTCTATCCATAAAAAAAGAGATATATAAATGTATGTATCTACTTAATCTTAGAATTGAAGATATAAATTAAAAGCAAACAGGAAAAATGATCATACCAAATACAGTCTTGCTATGGCTTAGTGGCAATGAATGAAAGAGAATATCCCTAAAAGGGGGGTAAATATCAAACAAAGGAGGTTAACTATGTGCGGGACATTTTGTGTGTTTCCTTATTTCATCCTGAGAACAACTCCACAAGTCAGACATTCTTAGCCCCATTTTACTGATGAGAAAAGTCATCACTTCACCCTGAGGTCCCACAATCGACCACTGATTCAGAGTTTCCAAATTCAGTCAAGTCTGATGTCAGAGTCCTCACTCTGTCCCTTACCTCTCACCTCACCAAAAGAGTACGTGTTAAGGCAAAAGGCTGGAAGCAGGCTTGGCTAATTCCTGTTCAGAGACTGAGAAAGAATGAAATAGTCTGAAGAGTTCAAGTAGGAATGCTTTCTTCTCTAAACCTAAGGTACACAGCGCCACCTTCTGGGGAAAGTGAGGCCACCATTCACCACAAACAAGGTTTTTGGTAAATATCATTTACCTGAGGATGAAGCAAAGCAGCCAGGGATGTGGGGAGACCAGATGGTGCTATAAATGACACTTTCATGGCCTCTAAAAGTGCACAGAGACTTTCCAACAGTTGGATCCCACTACAAATAAAGGAACAGATCAATTACTTAACAGAAGTAAATTAAAATGTATGCTTTATATATACTATATACGTCATATATATATTAATATGTATATACACATACAATATACACATATATCTCAAGGATTTATGTAAAGTATATTTTTATATAAAGCAATATAGTATTTAAGAGGCCAAAATAATCAAAGCTGAGCTAATTATTAATTTATAGCTCAAAGATTAGAAATTTTTAAACTCTAATAAATGCTTTAGTATAATGTTTTTTGAAAAGAAAATTAGCTGTCTAACTGAAAAGCAAGAGAAGTATGTTCTAGAAAATAAAAAACTTCAGCGGACACTCTGGGGAAGGGAATATTTGGTTTTAGATACAGTAATGCTGACATACCAGTTTGACAGTTTGATCCCATGAGCCAGACACCACAAGCTGTTCACCTCTGGTTTGGCTCCAATCAACACTGTACACCTAAAACATTTAAAAGTGTCATTTATAAAGCGAAAGAGCTGGGGCGGGGGAGACACATGTATGCGTGTGGCCGATTCATGTTGATGTATGGCAGAAACCATCACAGTATTGTAATTATCCTCCAATTAAAATAAATAAATTAATTCAATAAAAAAAAGGGAAAGAGCATCAAGTTCAACATTACATTTTATCTGTTTATAGGAGAATAGTCAGTTAGAACAACTAATTCACTTGGTTAAAAGATCAAAGTTCTACAAATCTCCACATGGTGTCAGAGAAAGGTCATTGTGTCCATTCCCCTAGACCTACCCCTAACAGATAAAACTCCATTCTACAGAGATGAGAATCCTACAGAGTATTTCCAAGACCTTCTTCACTAAAACAAATTATACATATGTTTAAACCTCCCAATAAATCACTGTCTGCAGCACCCTGAAGAAACATCAGAGAAGATTAGAAAGTCAGTCATCTAAAAACACTTGCCAGGTCAATGTTTATCAGAAAGTATTCAATTAATATCCCTTTTTTAGTCTTTCTTCATAAAAGCATATAGGAATGAGGTTTTCCTTTCAGATTTCTTGGTAAACAGCTTCAGTTATCTAATGCTGCTCTCAGTAAACCACTTCAAGTGAATTATTTGAAAACTTATGGAAACAGTTCTAATCCTGTTATCAGATACAACAGGTCATATACAGATCACTACTGGAAGCTAAGTTCAACTAAATTATGTGCATAATTAAACTTCACAAAAGCAATCCTGCCCCAGACGCAAGAATATGCCATGAAGTGTGAATAGCCAGCAAGTTTATTTTGAATCTAAAAACTCTAACATATTTATGCAGGCAGTATGACTGTCTGGAGTTTGTGGCGGCTAAAGTACGGGTCACCTGTTCTCTGCTGCCTAATGCTATGCCTAGCCATATTGGAACCTGAGTTTAAAACCAAAAAAATTAGTAACACTGATTCTGCCTTTACTTAAAACTTTGATATTTTGCTCATTGTAGATTTACGTTAATTTTGATTTAAAAAATACTGCATTAAGAGATTGTTTAGGGCTTCCCAGGTGGCGCTTATGGTAAAGAACACGCCTGCCCACACAGGAGATGTAAGAGACTCAAGGCACACAGGTTCAATCCCTGGGTCAGAAAGACCCACTGGAGGAGGCAACCCACTCCAGCATTCTTGCCTGGAAAACCCCATGGACAGAGGAGCCTGACTGGCTCTAGTCTATGGGGTCACAAAGAGTCTGACACCAACAGAAGCAAACTAGCATGAACACAGAGAGTATTTATCTTGACTCCTGAGCTTTTTGTGTGCAGTCCCTCAATCCTGTCGGACTCTCTGCGACCCTATGGACTGTAGCCTGCCAGGTTCCTCTGTCTGTGGAATTTTCCAGGCAAAAATACTGGAGTGGGTTGCCATCTCCTCCTCCAGGAGATCTTTCTGACCAGGGATCAAACACGTGTCTCTGTGTCTCCCTTACTGGCAGGCAAGTTCTTTAGCATTAGTGCCACTTGGGAAGTTTTTTGGGGTGGCTCAGACAGTAAAGTGTCTGCCTACAATGCGGGAGACCTGGGTTCAACCCCTGGGTCAGGAAGATCTCCCGGAGAAGGAAATGGCAACCCACTCCAGTATTCTTGCCTGGAAAATCCCATGGACTGAGGAGCCTGGTAGGCTACAGTCCATGGGGTCGCAAAGAGTCAGACACGACTGAGCAACTTCAATTTCACTTCACTTGAATTATATACCCAAGGTAAGCACTTCACCACTCTAGTTCTGGCCCAGCTGCAGCCTGTATTCTTACAAAAGAGAGAAGAGCAGTTGGAACAGTAAAGAAATCACAACCCAGCAACAGAGTAGCTCATAAACTACACAGCGGGGCCAGCAAAACCCAAAGAGGTGCTGCAGTCATCTGTCACTTACAGATGGAAAAAGACAAGCTTGGAGGCAATCAGAGAAGATCTTGAGACCTAAAGAGTCTGTGCTCATTGCAATATAATGATTTAAAAAACCAAATTTATCTCCACAACCTGCATCGTTGCTAAGTAATTATAAAGAGCTACTGCTAACGTCATTAGCTCAGACTCCTCTGCCCCTACACATCTCCAATGTGACAGAGGACTTGAAACCTTATGACTTCTCATTTTTAAAACTTCAAGAGCTCAGAGAAAATCCAGCCCCAATGATAACAAAAGATAGGACATAGGAAAACTATGCTGCTGCCAGCTCTTCTATGTGACACAGGACAAAGTGACCAGCATCAAGGTCTAGGACAACAAGACCGAGCACAGAACGTTCACACGCGGTGAGGTTTAAAATGGGATAAAAAACAAGGAGATAGAGGTGACTCAATCAATAAATACTTTTTGTTTGCTTTACTGTTTAAAATACTAGGACATGGAAATGTAACAGTGTAAGCCAGGATACTGTGTTTAAAACACAAAAACTGTAGACCAAGAATACAAAAGCTGGTGGGATGGAAAATTCAGCTTGATGCCCAGAAGAGAAGAATCTTAGCGAGGCCCTGAAGGCTGGCTAAAATGTCAATAGCAGAAGGCAGAGGTGAAAACAGTGACTAAAAACTCCCTCAAAGACATAAATGGGGGCATAAAGCTCCCTCGGGATGGGGACTAGTGAACGCTGCAAGATAACACCAAAGTTTTGTGCCTGGGGACTGTCAGCGATGGTGGCATTAACAACACTGGACAACTGGAGGAAGAGTGATAATGTGTAATTTTAGACATGGTGAGTTTGAGGTGACAGCCTGATAGTCAAGTGGAAATGTCTAGGAAGGACAGGGTTTGGGCATTAACCTCAAGCCCTGAAAAAAATTTACAGCAAGAGAGATGTTTGGGAGCCAGCCAAAAAGGAATGACTGGATTCCATTATCCCAATCTCAAGTCAAATCTATTCAATAAATGTTTACTATGAACAAGGGACGAAGAGTATAGTGTTAGGCAAGACAGATAAAAGTACCAGCCTTCATGGATCTTATACTTTAGCAAGGGAAGATGTGCTATAAGTATATAATTTCAGGTTTGTGATTAAAAAAAAAAAACTGTTCAGAAAAATGATGCAGAGTAAGAAGACTAGAAAATAATAACAAGGGTGAGGAGGGGGCAGGTCACTGCTGGTGGTCAGTGACGATGTCTCTGAACAGAGACCTGAGTGCAGTAAGTCTAGAGAACCCTGCAGATTTGAGAGGAAAGGTTTCCAAAGCAAAGAGCAAGCCTGAAGTAGGAAACAAGCTCATCACACCTTAAGACCAGCAAGGTCAAACAGTTCAGAGGGACGAGGCTCCAACGGGCCATGAGTTTGTATATAACTTCTCTGAAGAGGCTACAACCATCAACTGTAAGCAACCACCTACCCTATAGGACGCTTCTAACGGCTCCCTCCTCCACTCTTCTTCACCTCCAATCCATTACCCATTTGCTGTTGGTCAGTTGGGAAGTGGTATATGATTCTGTGACCCCATGGGCTGCAGCATACCAGGCTCCTCTGACCTCCACTATCTCCCAGCGTTTGCTCCAATTCATGTCCATTGAGTTGGTGATGCTATCTAACCATCTCATCCTCTGCTGCCACTTGGCTTCCACGTGGTTACTACATGGCTCCTACAACTTACTATCTTCACTCAACACTGAGATTCACTCATGCTGTTGCTTTTTAGCCAAAGGTTAAAATCATGCAAAACTATGCATGAATTAGGAGTGCAAGTATATGCATAAGACTAAAAGGAAAAATACAGAAGATATAAACAGAAATTTCAGGATAATGGTTGCTCTTGGGAAAAAAGGAGGATGAAGGACTGACTCAGAGAAAAGAACCTAGGGGAAGAAGAGAAGCAGCAACCAGGGGCTCCAATGGTACAGGTGATGTTTTATTTCTTAACCTAAATGATGAATATGTAAGTGCTCACTCTGTATTTTTACAACTCACATATATTTTATATGCACGAAATGTATCATAGGAAAAGTTTTAAATCTTCAGTATTCTTCCACTGATCTTAGCATAACAGCCAAAATGCTAACTGCTCCAGGCACACAGACTCAGCCCTACCCTTGCAAGCAAGCACTTTCTTTCGCCTTGAACCCTGTCCTCTGACATCTCCACCTGAATAGTTCATTCCTACTGTCTCCTCAGACTCAAGGATAGCCTCCCGGTCCCTTCCCCCAGACCAGATCCTCCCCTCTCATAGCACTCTGGACATTCCCAGCATGTATTACATTCCACATGAGATAACCTAGCAGCTCAAGCCTCTCTTT
>NC_057418.1:10222912-10443711 GCF_019320065.1 Cervus canadensis | reverse complement strand
CTCAAACTACCACACAATTGCACTCATATCACATGCTAGTCAAGTAATGCTCAAAATTCTCCAAGCCAGGCTTCAACAGTACTTGAACCTTGAGCTTCCAGATGTTCAAGCTGGTTTTAGAAAAGGCAGAGGAACCAGAGATCAAATTGCCAACAAATTGCTGGGTCATCAAAAAAGCAAAGAGAGTTCCAGAAAAACATCTACTTCTGCTTTATTGACTATACCAAAGCCTTTGACTGTGTGGATCACAGCAAACTTCGGAAAATTCTGAAAGAGATGGGAATACAAGACCACCTGACCTGCCTCTTGAGAAATCTGTATGCAGGTCAGGAAGCAACAGTTAGAACTGGACATGAACAACAGACTGGTTCCAAATAGGAAAAGGAGTACGTCAAGGCTGTATATTGTCACCCTGCTTATTTAACTTATATTCAGAGTACATCATGAGAAACGCTGGGCTGGACAAAGCACATATTGGAATCAAGATTGCCGGAAGAAATATCAATAACCTCAGATATGCAGATGACACCACCTTTATAGCAGAAAGTGAAGAACTAAAGAGCCTCTTGATAAAAGTGAAAGAGGAGAGTGAAAAAGTTGGGTTAAAGCTCAACATTCATAAAACTAAGATCATGGCATCCAGTCCCATCACTTCGTGGCAAATAGATGGAGACACAGTGGAAACAATGGGAGACTTTATTTTGGGGGGCTCCAAAATCACTGCAGATGGTGGCTGCAGCCATGAAATAAAAAGATGCTTACTCCTTGGAAGGAAAGTTATGATCAACCTAGATAGCATATTAAAAAGGAGAGACATTACTTTGCCAACAAAGGTCCATCTAGTCAAGGCTATGGTTTCTCCAGTAGTCATGTATGGATGTGAGAGTTGGACTTTAAAGAAAGCTGAGTGCCAAAGAATTGATGCTTTTGAACTGTGGTGTTGGAGAAGACTCTTGAGAGTCCCTTGAACTGCAAGGAGATCCAACCAGTCCATCCTAAAGGAAATCAGGTCCTAAATGTTCATTGGAAGGACTGATGCTGAAGCTGACGCTCCAGTACTTTGGCCACCTAATGTGAAGAGCTGACTCATTTGAAAAGACCCTGATGCTGGGAAAGACTGAAGGCAAGAGAAGAAGGGGACGACAGAAGATGAGATGGTTGGATGGCATCACCGACTCAATGGACATGCTACTGCTGCTAAGTCGTTTCAGCCGTGTCCAACTCTGTGCGACCCCAAAGATGGCAGCCCACCAGGCTCCCCCGTCCCTGGGATTCTCCAGGCAAGAACACTGGAGCAGGTTGCCATTTCCTTCTCCAATGCATGAAAGTGAAAAGTGAAAGTGAAGTCGCTGAGTCGTGTCCGAGTTGGTGATGAACAAGGAGGCCTGGGATGCTGCAGTCCATGCGGTCGCCAAGAGTCGGACACGACTGAGCGACTGAACTGAACTGAACTGATCAGGTCTGAGTGGCTCCCTTCGTGGCTCAGATGGTAAAGAATGCACCTGCAGTGCAGAAGGTGTAGGGGACACAGGTTCAATTCCTGTTTCAGGAAGATCCCCTGGAGTAGGCATGGCAACCCACTCCAGTATTCTTGCCTGGAGAATCCCATGGACACAGGAGCCTGGCAGGTTACAGTCCATGATGTTGCGAAGAGTCAGACAAGACTGAGTTACTAACACTTCATTAGGTCTGAAACCATAAAGTCTGCTATATAACCATGACTAAAGCATTGTTTAAAGTTCAGTGAGCTCATGTTCATCCTAATAATTACATTCTGTGGGTGTATGTGATGCTGTACAGTATCAAAACATTACAATAAACATGGACTAGGAGGTTAAGAACTAGTAATTTCAGCAACAATATGGATGAATTTCACATAACATAATGCTAAGCAAAAGAAACCAAGACAACATAAAAACAGGAAACATTAATCGATGCTATTAGGAGCCAGTTCAGAGATCACCCTCGAATGGACAGGGGTGGGTAATGACTGGAAGAATGTAAGAGGGGCCTCTGAGAACATTCTGTTTCTTGATCAGGGTCCTGAGAACCCAGGTCTCTGGAGTCTCCTGCACGGGCAGGCAGATTCTTTACCACTAGTGGCACCTGGGAAGCCCCAGGACACAGGTGTGTTCATTGTGAAAATTCATCATGCTATAATTAGGCACTGTTCTGTGTGTATATTACATACTGCAACAAAAGATGAAACAAATAACAACCACAAAGGCTGGGTGGATGCCTATATCAAATTTCTCTGGGACAATATTCTGGCTCTTCACCAGCATAGTCAGGCAAAGTTTTTTTTTTTTTAAAGACCATGGTTTAGGTTGCCCCCTCTGGCAGTTAACTTACAGAGCACAAAGAAAGAGCAGCACTCTGAGGGAGCTGAGAATCCCACCTCTGCTGCACACCTTCCTCCTCCTCACTTTGTCTGCCAGGCAGGAGAGAGGCCTTCTGGCCAACTGGTACCATGACTCATTCAACTCTTTTAGCCACCAGGACATCTATATTCATATTGCTTTTTTAATTGCATTTTCCAGACAACTGGCCTTTCATTGTCAGCCAGACGTTTACCAGGGCCCTGGGGCAGTGCCATAGACCCACCTGAATTACCAGCTTCTCTTATCAGTTGCAGACTCGCCACTGGCAACAGAACCAGTGAATTTAAGTGCATATATGGCACAGGAAGTGCTGGCTACTACCATGTGTAATTCAAGCTGCGGCATTAAGCAGCAGCTGGGCAAGGAGAAAGAGTGTCAACGGGGAATCTGAAGCCAGGAAGTGAAATGAACAGCAAAAGATTCATATTGGGCCCAAATAATTTAATTTATTAGAAATGCCAGATGCCTATCAGATGACTTTTTTCTTAGAGTAGAATGATGTTTTTTTCAAACTACTGGACTCCACACATTCAGGCATGGCTATGATTTATGCAATTATATGGAGTCAGTAATAGCAGTAATTTAGTTTTCTTGGTTCAAAAGAAAGTTTACTTCATATTAATCCTCCTCATGTAAAGAGCTCAAATATTCTTCCCTTCCATCTCATATAATTTGGAAATGTGAATTATGTAAGAATAAAACTTTAACGAACTAAACAAAACCAATGCCCTTAGAGAACTCTGCTAAGGAAGATCTACATCTTAAAGTACTCCTTCGTTTTGGTTTGTCTTAACTTAGCTAATGATAAATTTAGTATTACAACTTTGAAAGTGATCAAATTCTTGGAAAAACTTAAATATTATATTCTCATGAAAGTGAAAGTGTTAGTTGCTCAGTCGTGTCCAATACCTTGCAAACCCACGGACTGTAGCCCGCCAGGCTCTTCTTCAGGCAAGAATACTGGAGTGGGTAGCCATTCCTTTCTCTGGGGGATCTTCCCGACCCAGGGAATGAATTCAGATCTCCTGCACTGCAGGGGGATTCTTTGCTATCTGAGCCACCAGGGAAGCCCATATTATTATATACTACCTTAAAATATAAATGTTATAAGCAGTTGAATGATATAATTAGCTATATGTGTTCCACAGGATTAGACATAAAGCTACACCTTGACTGCCAATTATATAAGCTGCTTATCATGTTTAATATTTGTGAAGACAAATATTTTACAACTTTGTGTTCCTCAACCATGAATTTTGCAGTTGAGATGATTTTTATGCAAATATTATAGTATGTTTCATAGCAAAGTCTTGTCTGTAAGCAAGAAAACAAAGAGAATTAATAGATAAAAGACTATAATATATCTCAAACTATAACTGACAAAACTCAGGAAAAAAACCAAGTTCTCAATCTTAGGAAACTGCTTCTTCTTTGAATTCAGCACTGAAACCATTTTATAGTTTTTAAGAGATAGTATATTTCTATTAAAAATAAACACGAAATTTCCATCACACCAACAGAAATAAGCTATTCTTTAGACATCTTAAACAGAGCAACATCACAGACTAGCATAGTGTTTCCCAAATCAGGCTCATCACTAGACTTGGCTAGGGTGATTAAAAAATATACCTCTCAGAGGCATCTGATTCAGCAGGACTAAGATGAAGGCTAGAATTCTGTTGTTTTTTAAGCTTCCTCTTCCCTGGTGGCTCAGGGGTAAAGAATCCACCTGCCAATGCAGGAGACACGGGTTTGATCCCTGGGTCAGGAAGACCCCGTGGAGACAGAAATGGCAGCCCACTCCAGTATTCTCGTTGGGAAAACCCCATGGACAGAGGAGTCTGGTGGGCTACAGTCCATGGGGGTCGCAAAAAAGCCAAACTCGACTTAGCAACTAAACCACAGCAACAGACTGCGATGGTGGGCCAGGTTTCAGGATCACTGGACAGGTATGTGATTATACAAGCATACATTTCAGGTTCTACCTGGAGCAAGTTACCCTCACCTTGGTTCCCAGAGTTTTAGTTCCCAGGTAAGCACTGACTCTATCCTTGCAGCACATAACACATGCAAGGACCATTCAAATCCTCCTCCGACATGGCCTGTGCTCTCCACATTCATCGCTTTACTCCCACTTCTCATCTCCTCATCTACTTGTTCACAAGGTAGCAGCTGAAGCGCTATTTCCTTAGGGAAGCCGCTCTGACCAGCCAATTCTGACAAGCTCAGGAACCGACCACTCAGGCTCCAGAATCCTTTGCTGTGTTCCCACGGAATCCTGAGCACACACATGTGAATGACAGGAGGCACCACCCAGAAAGGCCTTACTCTGTGCCAGGCACTGTCCTAAGCCGTTAAGCTTGTATCTGAATTAATTCACTTAATCCTCATCAAAACTCCACAACACGGGTTATTATTATCACTCTTATTTTTTAAATGAGGAACGAAGAGACAGAGGTTAAGGAGTGTGACTGAAGCCATGTAGGAGCAGTGGAAGGAGAATCTGATCACAGGAAGTCCAGCTCCAGAGTCCATGTCCCTAACCACAGTGCTGTGACCTCTTTTTCAGAGAACTTCACGCTCCTCATCCTTGCTGCCCCTAGGCTTTTTTCCTCAGCATCTCTCTTCCCCACTGGACTACATGCTCAATGTAACTTCAGTGCCCAGACAACAGCAGATCTGTTGCTAATTTAGTGATGCAGATCACTTAAGAGCTGAATGATTCACCAACAATATCCCTTTCAACAATCAAAATTAATCTTAAATATATTTTAAAAATTTTGATAATATGTTTATTTCCATAGCTTATATAATAGTAATCAAAAAACTGTAGTGTTTGCTTGTGTAAGGCACTCAGCTATGTTGAAGAAGACACATGCCCTATAGGAAATATATGAAAACAATTCAAGCAAAGAAAATATGCAAAGAAGTGCACTGTACACAACTTGGGAAGCAAATTTGTTGTCTCTCTTGAAATGGCAAAGGCACAGTGAGAGTTTTAGAGCTTACCCCAGCTTTTACTATGCCACAAACCCTCCTTTTGTAGAGTGGAGGTAAGCTTTACATCTTTTCAACTTTATTAAGTAAGCTAATGTTGGAAAATTATCATGAAGAAATATTTCAGGAAAATGTCAAATGCTTGATAAATAAACCTTCCAAGGAGTTTCCAAAATCAGAAAAGCTGGCAGAAAATGGCTTTACTAATTTCAATGTTTTTTAAAGGTACATAGGTTATGGCTCACAGGTCCAGTACTAGGCTTTGATCAAATCCCTTCTGATTTATTCTAAGCCTTGGATGTGGAGATAGCTTAGTTAATACTGGCCCCCTACAATGTATACATCTGATAGTGACAAGACCATGAACTGATACAGTTGATTTAAGTGTCAAGCAGAATTGCATATATATGAGCCCTTTATTTGGGCTGAGTCACACACACAACTCTTTGTATTACACTGGCCTTTTGTGTAGTGTGGATACAGAATACTGACTCTGGATATTATATATAGAATACTCCGTGTGTAACACTGAATAGCAGAAAAAGATGAACTGTGTGTAGACAGTGAGCAGTATAATCATAAAACTTGACTATCCATACTTTGTAAACAGATAGTTTATAAAAACAGTCTTTTATCAACAGAATATCCACTTGCTTTAATAGGAAAAAAGACTGTCTGCTTAAGACATTACCTTCCTTTGCTGTATTAGAAATTAATGTAAACAGTGGTCATCCAGTCAGGACATCTTTGGTTGAACGTAAAAGAAATTCTGACCCAAACTGCCTTATGGAAAAAAATAATTTATTTACTAACATGGTTGAATTAAATAACATGTACCGAATTACACCTGGCTATATCAAGCAAAAAACTAACAGTTTTGACTATCAAAAAGTTTTGACATTAACAGAGTAAAAATTAAAATATAATAAATAGTTTGAAAGACAGAAAAAAATGGGGAAATATTTATAACAGATATAAGATACACAGTACTAATTCCTATATAAAAAGAGCTCATACATCAACACAGAAAAACAACAACGAGCAGCTCTCAGTAGAAACACGGGCCGAAGACATGGACAAGTGACTCAGAGAAGAACAACTATGGCAGCCAAGTGACATACAAAAAGTATTCACTCTCCCCAGTAATCAAATACGCGAATCAAAACAACAATCAGGTATCATCTTCATTCATCAGATTGGCAAACATTTAAAAGATTGAGGGGACATACCATTTCCAGGTCCAAATCTTAAAATAATTGTTACCTTGACAATATTAGAATTCTTATTATCAGAATAAATTGACATCACTTACACCAAGAAGGCTGTCGTTATTGGTTTGTCTAATCTATAACATGTTGCTGCCCTGAAATAAACATTTGAAAATACAGTTTTCAACAACCAAAGTTCTGTAGCTATGAGCATGTAAAACCTAACATCACTAAGCAAATTCAGCCTTTAAAGATACCTTCCCTATTAATAATTCAAATCTTTTGAACATACATTTTGGAATGGGCATAGACTTTTTATGGAGGAATACAAGAAAATGCTATAACCGCAGTTCTGTAGGAGAGGGGGAATGAGCACTTACTTTTTATTTGGCATTCTGTGTTGTCTGAATTTCTTTACTATGTATATGCTCAAATAAATTTTCAGGGATACCATTTCTGTTTTCTCTTCATAAATTTACTTTTTGATAGTTATACAAGAAACAAGGAGTGCTGATATTATCTTGTCAATCACCACAAACATTTATGATTAATTAACACATGTTACACATTATTGTAACTGCTACTCAGTCAGACTTAGCAACCTTATTCTGATAAACCAAAGATAAAGCTATCTAAGCCAAAGCAGCTCAGTAACTAATAAACGAAGCTAGACTGGTTTCCAACTTGGAAAGATTCATAACTGGTTATGATCTACCTAAGACAGACCGTTAATAAAGAATTAATCATTAATTAAACCATATTTGTTCATTAATAGTTGTGCTTGTCAAATTTACATTATGAAAAGTCATGGTGTGACAGATATATTACTAAGAATTAATATTCTATTCTAAACCACATGAATATAACTCTGACTTCCAACGTACTGTTTCCCCACTGGAAATGACTCTTCCTTCTAACCAGGGACAGAAAGGAAAATTGTTCTTGCTGTGTCAAGCCTCTTCTCCCCATCACCCTCTGGGAGGACCCTGCCACTGAACTTGTTCGTGTAAAGCCAGGACCACAGAAGTATGACAGGCTAGGCTGGTGGGAAAAAAAGGTAAAAGAATGAAAGTACAAGAGCTGTGAGGGCAGGGCTGCAGGGTATGAGAGAGGCGCAAATAGCCAGGGGAGAGGTGCCCTAGAGCGGCCAGGGGCGAGTGAAGAGGAGGACAGCTATTTCAGTGACCATTTGGCAGGTGGCCCATGTTGTTTTAAATGGACTGCAGACAAGCTGTGTGATGTTTCTCTTACAAATTATGTATGTTATATTGTTCAGATTATACGTGATTTATGAATCGGCCTAAAGAACCAAATTTGTAAACCCTCATGCAAACAATACAAAGTCTAATTTTTAAACTTCTATAAAATGACTTCTATCCATAAAAAAAGAGATATATAAATGTATGTATCTACTTAATCTTAGAATTGAAGATATAAATTAAAAGCAAACAGGAAAAATGATCATACCAAATACAGTCTTGCTATGGCTTAGTGGCAATGAATGAAAGAGAATATCCCTAAAAGGGGGGTAAATATCAAACAAAGGAGGTTAACTATGTGCGGGACATTTTGTGTGTTTCCTTATTTCATCCTGAGAACAACTCCACAAGTCAGACATTCTTAGCCCCATTTTACTGATGAGAAAAGTCATCACTTCACCCTGAGGTCCCACAATCGACCACTGATTCAGAGTTTCCAAATTCAGTCAAGTCTGATGTCAGAGTCCTCACTCTGTCCCTTACCTCTCACCTCACCAAAAGAGTACGTGTTAAGGCAAAAGGCTGGAAGCAGGCTTGGCTAATTCCTGTTCAGAGACTGAGAAAGAATGAAATAGTCTGAAGAGTTCAAGTAGGAATGCTTTCTTCTCTAAACCTAAGGTACACAGCGCCACCTTCTGGGGAAAGTGAGGCCACCATTCACCACAAACAAGGTTTTTGGTAAATATCATTTACCTGAGGATGAAGCAAAGCAGCCAGGGATGTGGGGAGACCAGATGGTGCTATAAATGACACTTTCATGGCCTCTAAAAGTGCACAGAGACTTTCCAACAGTTGGATCCCACTACAAATAAAGGAACAGATCAATTACTTAACAGAAGTAAATTAAAATGTATGCTTTATATATACTATATATATCATATATATATTAATATGTATATACACATACAATATACACATATATCTCAAGGATTTATGTAAAGTATATTTTTATATAAAGCAATATAGTATTTAAGAGGCCAAAATAATCAAAGCTGAGCTAATTATTAATTTATAGCTCAAAGATTAGAAATTTTTAAACTCTAATAAATGCTTTAGTATAATATTTTTTGAAAAGAAAATTAGCTGTCTAACTGAAAAGCAAGAGAAGTATGTTCTAGAAAATAAAAAACTTCAGCGGACACTCTGGGGAAGGGAATATTTGGTTTTAGATACAGTAATGCTGACATACCAGTTTGACAGTTTGATCCCATGAGCCAGACACCACAAGCTGTTCACCTCTGGTTTGGCTCCAATCAACACTGTACACCTAAAACATTTAAAAGTGTCATTTATAAAGCGAAAGAGCTGGGGCGGGGGAGACACATGTATGCGTGTGGCCGATTCATGTTGATGTATGGCAGAAACCATCACAGTATTGTAATTATCCTCCAATTAAAATAAATAAATTAATTCAATAAAAAAAAGGGAAAGAGCATCAAGTTCAACATTACATTTTATCTGTTTATAGGAGAATAGTCAGTTAGAACAACTAATTCACTTGGTTAAAAGATCAAAGTTCTACAAATCTCCACATGGTGTCAGAGAAAGGTCATTGTGTCCATTCCCCTAGACCTACCCCTAACAGATAAAACTCCATTCTACAGAGATGAGAATCCTACAGAGTATTTCCAAGACCTTCTTCACTAAAACAAATTATACATATGTTTAAACCTCCCAATAAATCACTGTCTGCAGCACCCTGAAGAAACATCAGAGAAGATTAGAAAGTCAGTCATCTAAAAACACTTGCCAGGTCAATGTTTATCAGAAAGTATTCAATTAATATCCCTTTTTTAGTCTTTCTTCATAAAAGCATATAGGAATGAGGTTTTCCTTTCAGATTTCTTGGTAAACAGCTTCAGTTATCTAATGCTGCTCTCAGTAAACCACTTCAAGTGAATTATTTGAAAACTTATGGAAACAGTTCTAATCCTGTTATCAGATACAACAGGTCATATACAGATCACCACTGGAAGCTAAGTTCAACTAAATTATGTGCATAATTAAACTTCACAAAAGCAATCCTGCCCCAGACGCAAGAATATGCCATTAAGTGTGAATAGCCAGCAGGTTTATTTTGAATCTAAAAACTCTAACATATTTATGCAGGCAGTATGACTGTCTGGAGTTTGTGGCGGCTAAAGTACGGGTCACCTGTTCTCTGCTGCCTAATGCTATGCCTAGCCATATTGGAACCTGAGTTTAAAACCAAAAAAATTAGTAACACTGATTCTGCCTTTACTTAAAACTTTGATATTTTGCTCATTGTAGATTTACGTTAATTTTGATTTAAAAAATACTGCATTAAGAGATTGTTTAGGGCTTCCCAGGTGGCGCTTATGGTAAAGAACACGCCTGCCCACACAGGAGATGTAAGAGACTCAAGGCACACAGGTTCAATCCCTGGGTCAGAAAGACCCACTGGAGGAGGCAACCCACTCCAGCATTCTTGCCTGGAAAACCCCATGGACAGAGGAGCCTGACTGGCTCTAGTCTATGGGGTCACAAAGAGTCTGACACCAACAGAAGCAAACTAGCATGAACACAGAGAGTATTTATCTTGACTCCTGAGCTTTTTGTGTGCAGTCCCTCAATCCTGTCGGACTCTCTGCGACCCTATGGACTGTAGCCTGCCAGGTTCCTCTGTCTGTGGAATTTTCCAGGCAAAAATACTGGAGTGGGTTGCCATCTCCTCCTCCAGGAGATCTTTCTGACCAGGGATCAAACACGTGTCTCTGTGTCTCCCTTACTGGCAGGCAAGTTCTTTAGCATTAGTGCCACTTGGAAAGTTTTTTGGGGTGGCTCAGACAGTAAAGTGTCTGCCTACAATGCGGGAGACCTGGGTTCAACCCCTGGGTCAGGAAGATCTCCCGGAGAAGGAAATGGCAACCCACTCCAGTATTCTTGCCTGGAAAATCCCATGGACTGAGGAGCCTGGTAGGCTACAGTCCATGGGGTCGCAAAGAGTCAGACACGACTGAGCAACTTCAATTTCACTTCACTTGAATTATATACCCAAGGTAAGCACTTCACCACTCTAGTTCTGGCCCAGCTGCAGCCTGTATTCTTACAAAAGAGAGAAGAGCAGTTGGAACACTAAAGAAATCACAACCCAGCAACAGAGTAGCTCATAAAGTACACAGCGGGGCCAGCAAAACCCAAAGAGGTGCTGCAGTCATCTGTCACTTACAGATGGAAAAAGACAAGCTTGGAGGCAATCAGAGAAGATCTTGAGACCTAAAGAGTCTGTGCTCATTGCAATATAATGATTTAAAAAACCAAATTTATCTCCACAACCTGCATCGTTGCTAAGTAATTATAAAGAGCTACTGCTAACGTCATTAGCTCAGACTCCTCTGCCCCTACACATCTCCAATGTGACAGAGGACTTGAAACCTTATGACTTCTCATTTTTAAAACTTCAAGAGCTCAGAGAAAATCCAGCCCCAATGATAACAAAAGATAGGACATAGGAAAACTATGCTGCTGCCAGCTCTTCTATGTGACACAGGACAAAGTGACCAGCATCAAGGTCTAGGACAACAAGACCGAGCACAGAACGTTCACACGCGGTGAGGTTTAAAATGGGATAAAAAACAAGGAGATAGAGGTGACTCAATCAATAAATACTTTTTGTTTGCTTTACTGTTTAAAATACTAGGACATGGAAATGTAACAGTGTAAGCCAGGATACTGTGTTTAAAACACAAAAACTGTAGACCATGAATACAAAAGCTGGTGGGATGGAAAATTCAGCTTGATGCCCAGAAGAGAAGAATCTTAGCGAGGCCCTGAAGGCTGGCTAAAATGTCAATAGCAGAAGGCAGAGGTGAAAACAGTGACTAAAAACTCCCTCAAAGACATAAATGGGGGCATAAAGCTCCCTCGGGATGGGGACTAGTGAACGCTGCAAGATAACACCAAAGTTTTGTGCCTGGGGACTGTCAGAGATGGTGGCATTAACAACACTGGACGACTGGAGGAAGAGTGATAATGTGTAATTTTAGACATGGTGAGTTTGAGGTGACAGCCTGATAGTCAAGTGGAAATGTCTAGGAAGGACAGGGTTTGGGCATTAACCTCAAGCCCTAAAAAAAATTTACAGCAAGAGAGATGGTTTGGGAGCCAGCCAAAAAGGAATGACTGGATTCCATTATCCCAATCTCAAGTCAAATCTATTCAATAAATGTTTACTATGAACAAGGGACGAAGAGTATAGTGTTAGGCAAGACAGATAAAGTACCAGCCTTCATGGATCTTATACTTTAGCAAGGGAAGATGTGCTGTAAGTATATAATTTCAGGTTTGTGATTAAAAAAAAAAAACTGTTCAGAAAAATGATGCAGAGTAAGAAGACTAGAAAATAATAACAAGGGTGAGGAGGGGGCAGGTCACTGCTGGTGGTCAGTGACGATGTCTCTGAACAGAGACCTGAGTGCAGTAAGTCTAGAGAACCCTGCAGATTTGAGAGGAAAGGTTTCCAAAGCAAAGAGCAAGCCTGAAGTAGGAAACAAGCTCATCACACCTTAAGACCAGCAAGGTCAAACAGTTCAGAGGGACGAGGCTCCAACGGGCCATGAGTTTGTATATAACTTCTCTGAAGAGGCTACAACCATCAACTGTAAGCAACCACCTACCCTATAGGACGCTTCTAACGGCTCCCTCCTCCACTTTTCTTCACCTCCAATCCATTACCCATTTGCTGTTGGTCAGTTGGGAAGTGGTATATGATTCTGTGACCCCATGGGCTGCAGCATACCAGGCTCCTCTGACCTCCACTATCTCCCAGCGTTTGCTCCAATTCATGTCCATTGAGTTGGTGATGCTATCTAACCATCTCATCCTCTGCTGCCACTTGGCTTCCACGTGGTTACTACATGGCTCCTACAACTTACCATCTTCACTCAACACTGAGATTCACTCATGCTGTTGCTTTTTAGCCAAAGGTTAAAATCATGCAAAACTATGCATGAATTAGGAGTGCAAGTATATGCATAAGACTAAAAGGAAAAATACAGAAGATATAAACAGAAATTTCAGGATAATGGTTGCTCTTGGGAAAAAAGGAGGATGAAGGACTGACTCAGAGAAAAGAACCTAGGGGAAGAAGAGAAGCAGCAACCAGGGGCTCCAATGGTACAGGTGATGTTTTATTTCTTAACCTAAATGATGAATATGTAAGTGCTCACTCTGTATTTTTACAACTCACATATATTTTATATGCACGAAATGTATCATAGGAAAAGTTTTAAATCTTCAGTATTCTTCCACTGATCTTAGCATAACAGCCAAAATGCTAACTGCTCCAGGCACACAGACTCAGCCCTACCCTTGCAAGCAAGCACTTTCTTTCGCCTTGAACCCTGTCCTCTGACATCTCCACCTGAATAGTTCATTCCTACTGTCTCCTCAGACTCAAGGATAGCCTCCCGGTCCCTTCCCCCAGACCAGATCCTCCCCTCTCATAGCACTCTGGACATTCCCAGCATGTATTACATTCCACATGAGATAACCTAGCAGCTCAAGCCTCTCTTTCCCAGAGAGGGCAAGAACCTTGCCTGACCTGTTCGTCTTCCCTGTTAGGCCTTATACAGTTCCTTGCAGACAGAGTTAATCAAAGTTTTTGGACTGAATGAGGAACAGAAGCAATCTGGATGGAAAGTACATCTCACATTAGTCTGCGCGTCTACCTTTTCCCCAGTCCCAATTCCCGGCTCCACTCCCAATCAAAGAGCGGACATGGCAAATGGTTAAGTTAAATATAAAAAGAAGAGTGATATGCAGCTATGCTTTAAAAACAGGGTCCTCTGAAGGCCTATCTTATGAAATTACTCTTGGTAGTGGTGAAGAAAATTAATTGGGAAATTGCAAAAGGGAAAAAAAAATGGAACAATACTTTGTGGGGCATTATGAAATCTGAATCTCATCAAAACCAGTTTGAGGAGGACAAATTCTATTACTGAATCCAATTCCCATAGAGCTCAGTTTTAATCTACCACACAGTATTGCCCTTTTTCAAGTTGGTCTATTTAATTAAAAATCATCAAATAAAAACTGTATCCAGAATGTTCATACTTATCTGTATCAATACAAAGGAAAGGGACACTGAATTTTAATTACTGAGCGATTAGAAAGGGCTACATTTTTTTAGTATGAAACAAATTAAAAAGTATTTTCCATTATAGATATTTTAAAATGCACATAAGAGTAGAGAAAACAGCATAACAAATCCTCAGGTATCCATCATTATCAACGTTTTACCCATCCTATTTCATCTGTTCCGTTACTGACTGAACGACTGTTGGAGTATTTTAACATCAGACTATTTCATTCACAAATACTTCAGAAGTAAGAATATTTCCACCTTTTACATGAGCACAAGGCCATTTTCGCACCCTAGTGTAACAACAGTTCCTTAACATCATCTAATACTTAGTCCATATTCCTATTTCCCTAACTGCATCAAAAACATCTTTTCTAGTCGGTTTACCAGGCGGTGCAGTTGGTTAAAAAAAAACAAAACAAAAACCCGCCTCCAATGCAAGAGATGCAACAGATGTGGGTTAGATCCCTGGGTCAGGAAGATCCCCTGGAGGAGACAACAGCAACCCACTCCAGTACTCTTGCCTAGAAAATTCCATGGAAGGAGGAGCCTGGTGGGCTACAGTCCATGGGGTTGCAAAAAGTCGGTCACAATGGAGCACGCACACACAGATCTGAATGAGGATCCAAAGTTCACATTTTATACTCAGCTGTTATGTCTCTTAAATCTTTTCTAATCTAAGAAAATTCTCTCCCCACCATGGTTTTCCTGCTGCCTTACCCCACCAACGACATTTATTTGTTGAAGAAACGAAGTTATTGGTCCTACGGAATGTTCTACATTCTGAATTTGACTTGTTTCCTCATGGTAGTGTTCAACTTTTTCCTCTACCCTTCTTATTTTATTTAAATTGGAATTTAGATCTAGAGGCTTGATTCCACTCAGTTCAGTCTTTTTTTTTTTAGCTTCCTATTGTATTAGGAAGATTCTATTACAAGAAATTTTCCACACCAACTATATGATTACCCCACAATGAAATTCATACAGGAAAAGCAGGATAAACGCCTTCATTCTTTATTTATCAATTCATGATGAAAGACTTTAAATGGATCAAATATCTCTTAATTAAAGTTTTTCAGCAAACTGATACGCCTCACTATTTGACAATGAAGATAAACTTTAACTATTTTTAAAAACTGTAATAAGCACACTGAGAATCAGATGTTGAAGTACTAAACTGAATCTGTCATCTTTAAAGTCACTTTAACTCACTCTCAACAGCACTATGCTATAAGCCATGAAGTCAGAAACAAAAGTCTCAATTCACTCTTTTTTCTCCTTCTTGCTGAATAAAATTTTCTCATTCTTCCATTCCACTTATATATTCAACAGCAGGCTAAGCTAAAGGCATTCTATGGGGCTCAAAAGACACAATGGCCTCTACAGTTAAACAACATAGAGAAAATTCCTGCTTTGATGCTAAGTTTAGAAGCCATGCAAAGGGAAAATGTCCATGTGTTTCTTTCTTTTCATTTCACCTTCATGCCTTTAGGCCTAAAATACATCTAGGTCTTGGATGTCTCATTTTTACTTCAGTGACTGTTCATCTGACTATCAGAAAACTAATGGTTGAACTTAATTTATTCAACACTGTTTGCTGAATATTCAATGAATATTTAGTAGCTCCGCAAAACTGTTTGATTTTAAATCAGTCCTTTTAAGTGTTTCTGCATACTTGGTGTAAGAGACAAACACTAAATAAATGCTGTATTTCTCTCTAATGAAAAATGCCAGATACTTGGTATTTTAATACTGAGCTTTTAGGCCGATCACCAGAAATTCTTTAATCTCATGGAGGACGACCTTTCTGAGGGCCTGACAGTCCTCCACTCATCACCCTGCTTGGTGTGGTTTGACTTTTACTAACCAGCATGAGAAAGACAAGAAGTAATACTGCAGCACGCGCTGACGGTGCCTTCCCAACCACCAATCTCCCTTTCACCTTGCTCACTGAGTCACAGCTCTGTCCTCAGGGAAAGCTCTGTCCCTTCCTCACTCGTTCCAGGGGTGATCTTACGCAGGTGAAAGCACACGAGTGGTGGCTTGTTTCCCTCACAAGTGACCAGAGTTGAGACTGGGCATATGGTGAGATGATACCAGGCTGGTGCAGAAGTAATTGAGCTTTTTGCACTGTCGAAATGTGCCATTTGATGTTGAAATCCATTCTTAAACAAATGCGGTTATGTTATACATCATTTAAATGCACATTTCTTGCTTTATGTTTTTTTGCTAATGACTTATTACTTGCTGTTTATATGTAGTTTAGACCATGGAAATGATGTTAGACAAAAAGCAAGGTCAAGCAATTTTCTTATTCAAGTTCAAAATGGGTCATAAAGCAGCGGAGACAACTTGCAATATCAACAACGCATTTGGCCCGTATTTGTTAGGAACTGCTAACAGGCAGTGCAGTGGTGGTTCGGGAAGTTTTGCAAAAGAGACAAGAGCCTTGAAGATGAGGAGCATAGTAGCCAGCCATCAGAAGTTGACAACCACCAACTGACAGCCATCACCGAAGCTGATCCTCTTACAACTACACAAGAAGCTGCCAAAAACTCAATGTTGATCATGGTCATTCAGCATTTGAAGCAAATTGGAAAGGTGAAAAAACTCAGTAAGTGGGTGCCTCATGAGCTGACCACAAATCAAAACAATTTTCTTTTGAAGAGTCACCTTCTCTTATTCTATGCAACAATAAACCATTTCTTGATCGGATTGTGATGTGTGACAAAAAGTGGATTCTATATGACAACGAGCCTTGACCAGCTCAGTGGTTGGACACAGAAGCTCCAAAGCACTTCCCAAAGCCAAACTTGCACCAAAAAAAGGTCATGGTCTCTGCTTGGTGGTCTGCTGTTGGTCTGATGCACTAGAGATTTCTGAATTCCATTACATCTGAGAAGTATGCTCAGCAAATAGCTGAGACCTGCCAAAAACTGCAATACCTGCTGCCGGTGTTGGTCAACAGCAACAGCCCAATTCTTCTCTTTGACAACGCCCAATTGCACATTGCACAACCAATGCTTCAAAAGTTGAACAAATTGGGCTACGATGTTTTACCTCACCCACCATATTCACCAGACCGCTGACTAACTGACTATCACTTCTTCAAGCATCCTAACAACTTTTTGCAGGGAAAACACTTCCACAACCAGCAGGAGGCAGAAAATGCTTTCCAAGAGTTCATTACATCCCACCAAAGCATGGATTTTTATGTTACAGGAATAAAGTTTTTTCTCATGGCAAAAATGTGTTGATTCTTAATGCTTCTGATTTTGATAATAAAGATTTTTTTTTTAAAGAGTCTAGTTATAATGATTTAAAATTCATGGTCTGGAACCACAATTACGTTTGCAGCAACCTAATAACTGGAACCATAGGGAGTGTAAGAATAAAGAAACCCACTGAGGAGAGCAGGGTGGAAAGGTGGGAGAAACCCGGGTATTTGATGACAATGTCAAGCCTAAATTAACCAAACCTGGACCCATACCACCTCCATATGCCTGGTTATGTGAAATAATAAACTCTGATTGTTCAATGCATTTTTACTCAGGTTTTCTCTTATTCTAATGGCCAAGGCAGCTGATACAGATGTTTATCAAAAATTGCATTTGAAAAGAAAATGAAGAAGGACAACCTAGAATAAAAGTCTGAAAAAACAAGTAATAACATGTCTTCAGTTAAAAAAAACCAGTTATATAATTACATAAAAAAACTAGTAAAGTACTAGTTTAACAGTAACTCAAATAACAAAGATCGAGGTACTTTTTACAAGTGGACTAAAAGTAACCCAGCACTACAACTTGGCTCAAGAAAATATTACAACCATGTTAAGTAGACCAAGTTAGAACTAGAGGCTTAAGATCATGGTGGCAAAGTCATAAAAAGTTCAACACCAATAATCATATTTCTGGGATAAATTAGGCTTACAACGTTAAAAGCAACATTGTAAAACAGGAGATTACCCAAAGGGGTTTACCAGGAAAGATAAAGAGACTGTATGACCTGAGGACAGGCCAAAGGAATTATTAATACAAATGCATAGTCTGGAAGAGAGAAAACTTAGAGAGGGCATGATGGCTACTTCTAAGGGTTCTCCTTGCAAGGGGGGACAGGACTTGGTTTCGTCATGTCAGAGGAAGGCATTAGAAGCAATAGTGGGTTGATACTGAAGATAGATTTGGTTTTAAGAAAGCAACTGTCTAACCAATGGAGCAATCAAAAAGCCAAGAGGGGCTTCCCCGGTGGTTCAGCGGTTAAGAATCCAATTTGCAACACAGGCAATATGAGTTCGATCCCTGGTTGGGGAAGACCCCACATGCCACAGAGCAACTAAGCCCCTCTGCCACAACTATTGAGCCCACGCACTGCAGCTACTGAAGTCCATGTGCCTAGAGCCCGTGCTCTGCAATAAGAGAAGTCACTGCAATGAGAAGCTCGCACATCGCAAAGAAGAGGAACCCCTGCCTGCTGCAACTAGAGAAAGCCTGTGTGCAGCCACCACAGTCAAAAAATAAGCAAAAAACAAAGCCAAATAAGTCATCACATAAGACAATGAAATTCACCTTCACTGAGATGAAGTAAAGATGGAGTTGCAATCACAAAGAACATTCTAGAACAGTATTTTTCAGAATTGTAGCAGTACACACACGTCATTGGTTGTACAAGACATGATTTTAACTGGTACCTACATTTAATCTTATTATGTATTCATTTTACCATACATGAAATAAATGTACATGCTAAGTTAGCCATCAGTTCCATGGTTTCACGAATACATGCTGTTTTAGGATAAGTGAAATAGCAATGTAAAGTTCATTTAAAGGAAAACATTAAATCAGTATCTCCGATTTAACATAACTGGATATATTACTTTATGATTTGTTAGTTACAACCCTAGAATTTATATAGATAGGCAATACAAGGCCCAAAGATTTAAGAAAAAATTTTTGAGAGGAAAAATAATTTTAAAAAAGAAAGAAAAAACATTCGGTTAACTATAAGTAATACATGGAAATGGTAAAAATTATGAAGGTACCACAAAAACGACTGAATTCTGGACACGCTGCTTTGTGAGGATTCTTGCACTGAACATCCTAAAACTAAAGTTCCTCCTTTATCAAAGCTGTCTTAGTGTTCAGTGGTTCTATCAAAATACAATCATTCATAACTACATCTACTCAAAGATCCTCCTTCACGAAATAAATGGAAGAATTGAAATTTTCTATTATTTTCATCACAATCTCAGAAATTATGATTTTTAATAGCTAGAGCGATGAAAATGACGTTTAGAATCTTCACATAACTACTCTGCTATTACAAAAAACTAACACTCTTGCATGTAATAAGCATTTACTGAAGCCAGGAACTGTGGTGGACACAAATTTGAAAGTAAATTTGCAAGTCTTCATTTGAAGGACCTACTAAGAAAATTTTTAAAACACACCCAAGGAAAAAATTTTTACTACCATGTTCAGTAAAAGTATATATGCATTTTAATATGACTGAAGACCAAACTACTTTCTATGCTACCCATATACACAGACAGTATCTAGTACATGAACGAGATTTAGTTTTTAAACTTATTCGGTAAGCTCTGCTTTATATTCAGGATTTCATGCTCATGCTTAAATATATTCTGAAAATCCTTGGCGAAGCCCTAAAGGCAAGTCTTACAAAGTCTGGGTGAAAAGTCCGCCTACTTCTATCTTAAGGCAGTGTATGGAGGCATAGCCTTTCTAAAGCCTAAAGACAGTAATGGACCTCTGGAGGAAACAGTGCCACAGTAAACTTCCTACCAGAGGCGTTTTTACTGACTAATGAGAAGCCTGACCTTTTCTTCTTTCCCAGTTCCTTAGGCCAAGAGGTACTTGATGGTTGGATAATCAAACAACCAGTGACAACCAACATGTACAAGAAACACTAAAACTTAAGACTTCTTGTCCCCTGAAGACATTTCCCCATGTGTCCACCCCCAAATGGATTTCAACCAAAGAAAAATAATCAGCCCAGAAAGACATCCTTCCTACCTCCTGAGTGTGCTCCTTGAAGACCTGCAGCGGCCCCGTGGCCCTGGCGGTATCCCAGAGCTGCAAGGAGCCGTCGCCACTACAGGTGACCAGCACATGCTCATTGTTCTCACTCCAGGTCACATCAAACAAACCATCATTCCAGTCAAAGCTACACCAGGAAAAGTAAAACCAAAAAATCTAGTTACATAGGCAGCTGAACATACAATAACAATCTTTTTTTTTTCCAGTTGATCACATATTTTAACACAGTATCTCACAATGTCTTCACAAATATGGGAGATTCGTGGAGGAGGCACTTGATAGATGCTGAAACAAGTGCAGAGAACCTTAAAAGAACAGCCCAGGCACGAGGCCAGAGAACGGCACAGCAAATTAACATCAGGGCTTCCAACTAGAAATATGGCACCGTTTACGTGAGAACACGCTGCCACACTTGGGAGCTCACTGTGTTCTGTGGTTCAAAGGAGGGATCAGCAAGCACTTGAAAATATCACTTTAGATCAATAATTTCAGTGTTTCCCATAAATCTTTCACCTGAGGTATCAGCAGGTAGTTATTTTCTGAGGAAATTTCCTTTCCTTTCTCCCCGCTTGACGAACTCTGATGGAGGTGTTAATGAGTCTAACAGTCACATAGGTAAGAAAAGTACAGAACGAAGAAAGGGAAAGAGGTAATAATTAGTCCCTGAATGAGTAAAGCTAACCTACACTAAGACACAAAGGTGACTTTGTGGTCCAGTGGTTAAGAATCCACCTTGCAATGCAGAGGATGCAGGTCTGGGAACTGAGATCCCACATACTCTGGGCAACTAAGGCCACACACCACAACAAAAGATTCTGCATGACACAACATATATCCTGTGTGCCACAACTAAGACTCATGCAGCCAAATAAATAAATCAAAAAAAAAAAAAGACAGCAAAGATAGGAATGTCAAACAGGATACCAACTAGCTCACATTTTTGTATGTCTAAGTTTTATCACTGATAAGTGAATACTGAACAAGAGATTTAGAAGTGACATAATCACAACTTAATGGCAAAAATCAGTTCTACATTATGCAAATCCTTTTATAACATACATAAAAGAAAGCTCTTTTATATTACAAATTAAAACATCTTACTGATCACAAAGATATATATATATAAAAGATATAATTTTAATAGAACCATCTTACCTTCTAAAAAGCCTAAGCCCAGATTCATGTTGATCCAATATTAGCAGAGTTCCACTGCCTAAAGGAGAAAAAAAGTTGAGGTCAAGGCAAAGGGGTATCAAGAACTGAGAACAATACTACAGTCACAAATTTCTCCCCTAAAGTTTCTTGAAACCACATAAACAAAATGATCAGGACTGTGCTCTCCATTTCTGTCTCTCTACATTGTACTTCATTAATTAAATATTAAATTTACTATCTCACCGAAGCTTGGATTCCAGACACAGCTCAACAGGGGAGAGAGATTTAAGTGCATCCTCTATGGCCAGGATGACATGCACACAAACCTCCCAAACATGCATGAGAAAACATGTGAGAAAACAGGTGAGAAAACTCAGGCTTATAGACACCAGGGACTGCCCCTTCTACTATAATACATCACACTGCCTCCACAAAAAACCTAAAATACATTGTGTGTGATTTTAAAACAAATACCTGGTGGATTTTACCACATACTTGGCAATAAAGTGCTGTACACAATATACCATTACCTACCAAAGAGGAATTATTTTACTGAAGGATCAGTGTATTTTAAAAAGATATTTGTTACACGGTTGGAAGAAAAAAAAACAAAGCTCTATTTATACACGATTGACTTGAAAAACATACCAACTCCTTTTAGAGAGATTTTTAAGGATTTAATTTAAAATATCATTACAAACTCACGAGTCTTCAACCTTAAAGGTGGGCAAGTATTGCAAATCTGAATTTGCAACCACTAAAAGTTAATGGTGAAAACATAAAAAGCAAGTATTTCTCTCTTTCTGAGCTGCAGAAATCACTTTTTTTCCAACTATGATTCTACCGAAAAAAAAAAAAAAAAAACTATCGCGATCTGATATTATGCAATGAATTGTTTCATAGAATTTCAGTGTGTAAACAATAGCTAGGAAATGAATTAAAAGAAAGTCCAAAATCAAGAAAGGAATCCTTCCTTTCAATCAGAGACAATTAACTTGAGCCTCTAACTGCCTCTATATATCTGTATTCCTCCCGAGACAACAAAGGACTCAGCGCTTGATGAATTTCTTGCTGGTTCTTGCGGGGAAACTCCTAGCGTCTGTTCATTGGAAGGACTGATGCTGAAGCTGAAGCTTCAATACTGTGACCACCTGATGCGAAGAACTCACTCCTTGGAAAAGACCCTGATGCTGGGAAAGATTGAAGGCAGGAGGAGAAGGGGACGACAGAGGATGAGATGGTTGGATGGCATCACCGACTGGATGGACATGAGGCAAGCTCCTGGAGCTGGGGATGGAGAGGGAGGCCTGGCGTGCGGGAGTCCATGGGGTTCGCAAAAAGTCGGACACGACTGAGCGACTGAACTAAACTGAACAGGGTGCATCCTTAGGACGCACAGCCTGTGGTGAATGTGGTCCAATTAGCCGGTACTGGGGTGATCCTGCAGACCGTCTTCCAAGTGCTGCGGGTCCGGTCGGACCGGCAGGAGGAGCCACACGGGTTCAGCCAGCTCTCCGCAGAGCCACTCGTACCCGGCGGGGTGTGTGTCATGCGGGCGAAGGAACTGGTGCGCTTTTTAACAGTAAGATCTACGGGCTTTAGGCACCTTCCACATCCTGCTTCCGCACAGTAAGCGGAAAGGTGAGGCACTCTACTCTAGACCAACTCCGCACACTGGACAAAAGCGGTCAGGAAGCCAGCCAACTCCTTGGCTACCCCTGGCGTTCTTTCGCGGCGCCGTCTACAGTCGGAAGTGATTTCCGACCACGGGGAGGAGCCGGAGCTTGGCTGGAACCCGCCCTCGCCCCGGAGGCTCGCCGCCACCCGGCCTCACCCGCGATGCCGTAGTGCTGCGAGGCGGCGCAGGCCAGTCGGCCCGGCAGGTACGGGGAGAACTCGGCGGCGTAGCCGTGGCGGCCGGGCACCCGCAGCGTCCGTACGCCTCCGCCGGGCGTCGCGCTCATCCCGCTCGCTGACTCCGGCCCTGGCCGCTTTGGCCGCCGAAGCCGCTCCGAATGGGAGGCGGACCGTCCGGACTCGCTACCGGAGTTAGACTCTAGCAGCCAAGGCGGAAGTGAGGACACCGGGTGCCCTGAATGCTAGATTTCGATTGGTCCCCAAGGGAAAGGGAATTGACTCTGATGGAGGCCATGCTTGTTTTGGGCAAAACAAACGCTTGACGCCGGCTGTAATGAATTAAACCTGAAGGTAGTTTTTCAAGGATTAAGTGGTGATTCTGACACCTTTTGTTTTTACGTCTCAGCCTCCACCGCGGGCTATCTGGCTCTTATTAATTCATTGATCTTTTGAAAAACTGGCATCAGGGAATGTGGTTGATGATTACAAAATGAGACAAGTTACAGCAAAGGCTGAAACCATGCCGCGAGTCCGAAAGGCTACTGAGTGATTTGTTCCTCAGGGAAACTTAAGGCATAGTTAAATCCACAGGCGTGAAGCTCAGGAAAGAGACATCATTAGCAACTAACTTAAAAAAAATTTTTTTTTAATTCTCATTATATTTGTTGTATAGAATTAACTGCTCAGATGTTGGAGCTGATTAAGAAAAACGAAGGCTCATTCATCCATTCAAATATTTACCAGGCATACACCCTATAGGGTTTCCCTTGTGGCTCAGCTGGTAAAGAATACGCCTGCAATGCGGGACACCTGGGTTCGATCCCTGGGTTGTGAAGATCCCCTGGAGAAAGGAAAGGCTACCCACTCCAGTATTCTGGCCTGGAGAATCCCCATGGACAAAGGAGCCTGGTGGGGTCGCAAAGAGTGAGACATGACTGAGCGACTTTCACTTCACATACCAATATAGTGTGCTAAGTCGCTTCAGTCATATCTGACTCTTCTGTCCATGGGATTCTCCAGTCAAGAATACTGGAGTGGGTTGCCATGCCCTTCTGCAGGGGATCTTTCCGGGCCCAGGGATCGAACCTGTGGCTCCTGAATTGCAGGCAAATTCTTTACCGCTGAGCCACCGGGGAAGATCTATACCATAGAGAGAGTGGCCATATAGTACTTATCTGCCAATAAGCCCCTTTTGAGAGTGGAAGAGAGTGCAGTTAATAATTAAGCCAGGTCAACAAGTACAAACCTAGTCATATGGCCACTTTAAAATATACACCAAGTGCAGTGCTAGGCACTGGGGATTCCAAAGCAAGAAAATAGAGCCCCATGTCATCAGTTAAGTGTAACCAAAATACTGTAGGTGCTATGAGGAAGATATAGGGGCTATTTTTTTTTTTTATAAAACTAATTGTCAGTGTTGGAGGATGGGGGACAGGAGGAAAAGCTTCAGAAAGCAAGTAATATTTGTGTAAATAATGATAAGCGCTAAGTTGCTTCAGTCATGCCTAACTCTGTGACACCATGGACTGTAGCCTGCCAGGTTCCGCTGTCCATGGGATTCTCCAGGCAAGAATACTGGAGTGGGTTGCCATTTCCTCCTCCAGAGGATCTTCCCGCCCCAGGAATCCAGCCGGAGTCTCTTACACCGCCAGCATTCGCAGGCGGGTTGATGATAAGGTTTCCTTTAAATGGACAAGGAGATGGAGGTCATTACAGGAGCAGGAACAACAAGAGACCTAAAACAGCGTGATCTATAGGAGACTATAGCTGCCATGAATCAGCCTGGCCACGGGGAAGAGGTATAGTGAAGAGTATTGGGTGGAGAGACTAGTGTTGTGTCATGAAGACTCTTGTGTGTCATACCAAGGGAATTTGACTAATATTGCAATTTAAACAATGGGTCACCATCATTTCTTAAGCGAGAAATTAAATGACCAAGTTTCATTTTATAAGATCTTCTAGCAGCACAAAACTGGAGGACAGTGATTGGGGATAGGAAGGCCAGTTAAAAGACTTTAGCAATAGTTCCAGCAAAAGGTAAGAATGTAAACAAAGATTATGCTAATGGGAGAGAGTTACACTCTACAATATTGTGAGATTTACTCCTAGGAGGGTAGCCAGGTTCTCATAGTAAATATCAGAAGGAAAAAACAAAACAAAACATCTTCTGCAGAAGGAGTAGAAAAGGAACCATTTTTAAATATGACTTAATAAGACCTGCTCTCAGGGAAAACTAGTTAACTAGAGTCTAACCTACTAGGGTATTTTCCAAGCCTAGCTAACCTGAAAGTTCTCTTGTGCCTCTTTTCATTCAAAGCTACCCCTACCTCTAATCAACCAATGACCTGGTTTTCCTGTTAAGAACTGCCTGAAATTCCAATGCTAGAAATGTATTACCAGTGAGTTTTTTAATTGATTAATATTTAAAGATTCCTCTTTTAAACACAAGTAGGCTATAGGACAAAAATTACTGAGGTTTGATTTCAATTCGCCCTATAGTTTTCAGCAATAAACTTTGCCTAGATTCTTGTTTCTTCCTATGTAAAATGGAAAAGTTTCAACTGAATCAATCATTTCTACCTAGGTGGTCTTGAAAACTATAATAGGGTTAGAGAAACTGATCTAAATATTTCAAAAACCAAACAGGAATTGCACATTTATAATTCTGCAGGAAAGGCCAGCCTGAAATTCTAATTTTCTTTGTTTTTAGGCTGGGATTATATGAATGCAGTGTAGTTACAGTCATTCTCTAATGTTGATATTAATTTCAGATTGACTGCTTATGAAAGTATGATGTTTCTGGAGCTCAGGGAAGAAAAAAATGAAAACATTTATAGGTATTTAACGGGCTTCCCAGGTGGTGCTAGTGGTGAAGAACCTGCCTGCCAATGCAGGAGACATGAAAACACAGGTTCTATCCCTGGGTAGGGAAGATCCCCTAGAGAAGGAAATGGCAACCCACTCCAGTATGCATGCCTGAAAAATTTCATGGACAAAGGAGCCTGGCAGTACATAGGGTCACAAAGAGTTGGACATGCCTGAAGCGACTTAGCACACACCCATTGGTATTAAACAGGTTGATCTCTAAGATTCTGTACAGCAAAGAGGACTGAGGTAAATAGAGTTGCTGTCCGTCGTGCCCACCTTATTGGAATACTTGAAAAATATAAATGATAGTTAGATAAAAACAGTTGTATCAGTTCACGTCCCAAATTTGATGACTGTTCTCTGGTTGTATAAGAGAATGCCCTTATTCTTAGGAAATACTTAAGTAGTAATAAGAGTTAAAGGGAATTATACACTGACATGAATCAGCCATGGATTTACATGTGTTCCCCATCCTGAAGTAATTAGCCTCCAACCAATACAAATAAATTAAAAAAAAGAGTTAAAGGGAATTATAAAGGAATAACTCTTCAAATGGTGCAGGAAAAAAATGAAGCATATAGACAGGCACAATAGAGAGAAAGATAAAACAAGTGTGGTTTAAAATGTTAAAAATTTGATAATCTGGGTAAAAGATATATGGGCATTTCATGTATTATTTTTTTGATTTTTTCTGTGTTTGAAATTATTACAATTAAAAGGTTTTCTTAAGGATGTGACTAAAGATTTTGCTAATTCAGACTTTTCTGTGTCCAATGAGTTTAAATTAGCAAGAACTGGTTCTAATTTGTTAAGTACACCCTGGAGACCTGTGAAAAATTCCTTTACTAGTAGTGCCTACATAGTCCCAATAGGTGAATCATATGCCAGAAATGTCTGTGGTGTGACTTTTGGCTGGGACTTCTGACTCTATAAATTTGAGGGCATATTTGAGAAGAACAGCAGAAGTTTCTTGCTGCTTAAGTCTAGAATGAAATGGAGCTAATGACGTGGAAATGTCAATGAGGAAATCCAGGTCAACTGTAATTCCCATCATGACTAAGTGGCATAAAGACTCAGAATATGATGACCTAGAGCTGACCTCAGGGAGGAATCACAGATTAAAATTGCTCATTTCTCGGGTTCTTGGTAAGGTTGATTCAGCAACTCATAAATCTTACCATTTACAATGAACACAAACCTAGGTAACTACATACATTTCATTCTCTCAGGCAAATATGCAGTGTATGTGTTTACATATTCTTAAGAAAGATAAGATCAAGTAAAGAAACAGCTTGCGCTTGCTAGCGCTGTTGCTAAGTTATGTCTGACTCTTTTCGACCCCCTGGACTGCCAAGCTCTTCTGTCCATGGGATTTTCCAGGCAAGAATACTGGAATGGGTTGCCCTGCCCTCCTCCAGAAGAATCTTCCGGATCTAGGGATCAAACCCACATCTCCTGCATGTCCTGCATTGGCAGGAAAATTCTTTACCCTTTAGCCACCTGGGCTTCAGCTTTTGTAGCAAATACAAAAGGAATATACAAGATCATCTTAAATGTGAATATCAGACTTTGAAAATTTAGTATCTTCATTACCTGCCTTGGATTTCTTAGCTCAGGAAAATAGCGTGTTCTTCAAAAGTGACCCTTTTCGTTAACTGAGGAGTAGAAACAACACTGATTTACTTCAAAACTGTTAAAAAAGGCAGGCATGCTTTCATGTGAAAGAGGAATCTTAGATTTTTGTCTAGCATTCTTCTCATAGCCCCCGGGCTCTGTAACATTTGTTAAAGTACAGCATTATTCACAGTAAAAAAAAAAAAAAAAAGAAGAAGAAGAAGATGAATTCAATTCATTGCAAATAATGCTTAATACACATTTTAGCGCAGATGTTGACAGTATGTTTTTAAGCCAATAATTTATCTCTTTGAGTCTCAGTTTCTTCATAAAATAGAGCTTCTTGAGAAGGGCAAGCAGAGCAATGAGGAATCTGGAAGCCATGTGACTTAGAGGTTTGTTAAGAGAACTGAGATACCACTACATACCTATGTGTATGTACACTTAGCACACCTATGTGTGTGCTAAGTCGCTTCAGTTGTGTCTGACTCTTTGGGACCCCGTGGACTGTAACCCACCAGGCTCCTCTGTCTGTGGAATTCTCCAGGGAAGAATACTGGAGTGGGTTGCCATTTCCTTCTCCGGGGGATCTTCCTGACTCAGGGATCGAACCCGCATCTCTTGCATCTCGTGCATCGGCAGGCAGGTTCTTTACCACCGGTGCCGCCTGGGAAGCCCCTACATACCTATAAGAATGATCAAAGTGTCTAATTCTGACAACACCAAATGTTGGTGAGACTGTGGAGCAGCAGGAACTCTCATCCATTACTGGTGGAGTGCAAAATTGTACCAATACTTTGAAAGACAGTTTGGTGGTTTCTTACAAAACTAAACATACTCTTATTGTACAATCAAGCAGTTGTGCTCCTTGGTATTTACCCACAGGAGTTGAAAACCTATGTCCACCCAAAACCCTGCACAGGGATGTTTATATCAGCTTTATTTATAATTGCCAAAACCTGAAAGCAACCCAGATGTCTTTCAATAGGTGAATGGATAAATAAGCTGTGGTGTATCCAGACAATGGAATATTATTCAACACTAAAAATAAATGAGCTATCAAGCCCTGAAAAGACATGGAGGGACTATATATAAATATTATTAAGTGAAAAAAGACAATCTGAAAAGTCTATATATTGTATGATTTCCAACTACGGCATTCTGGAAAAGCAAAATTATGGAGACAATAAAAAGATCCGTGGGTGCTGGGTCGGGAGAGGAGGGAGGGGTTGGAAGAGATGAGCAGGCAGAGCACAGGGGATTTTTAGGGCAGTGAAAACATTCTGTATGATTCCATAATGATGGGTACGTGTCATTATGCATTTGTCCAAGCCAACAGAATGTACAAAACCAAGACTGAACCCTGATGTAAACTATGGACTTGGGGTGACTAAGATGTGTCATTGTAGGTTCATCAACTGTAACAAAGGTATCAACCTAGTGGGGATGTTGATGTGGGAGAAACAATGGATGTGCAGGGCAAGGAAGGTATAGGGATTCCTGTACTTTCCCCTCAGTTTTGCTGTGAACCTAAAATGGCTCTAAAAATAGTCTTAATTTTATAGGAAGTCTAGTGCATTAAAAATGAACTGTAATGGCAATTAATGTTCTTAAATAAATCAAAAGGCCTTAAAATTTAATTTTATTCTCCACTACCCTTCAGAGAGAAAACTTTCAAAAAGCTATAAAAGAAAATAAAATCTCCCTTCTCTCATCTCACTAACACGGATTGCTGCATACAGCTTTCTTCTGAAAGATCCTTTTGTTCCCTACACCCACTAACTTTTCTGGGTGTTCTTTAATGCTACCCCCTACGCAGGAAAAGTCTTTTGCTTTCTTATCCCACAAACTAACTCTCTGTCCTCTTCCAAATTCCCCCTCAAGGTTGAATACTTCGAGAAATTGTAGCTCATCTCTAGAACTTAACTTCCAAATATGAAAACAGCACACATCTAATATCATCTGTAACAGTTGTAATTGCTTTTCTTATTTTTTCTTTTTTTGGGGGATTGTATGGATCATATCCTTTTTGTGACAAATTTAATGAATAAAATATTTACAAGGATAATTATTATTAATGGAGACAGCAGTAGGCTGAATGTCAAGATTCTCTTTTACGTTTTGGGACTTATTGCTTTACATTTTGGTACTCTTACACGTAAAATAAGTGTGGTAGATTCTAATTCTTTTTATCTTTTACTATCATGACTCCAAGACTTGTCATAAAGAAAAGTTATTGTATGAAGGTTTTTTAATTCAAAGTAAGACTACTTTGATGTTGCCACATGTTATCCCAAAATTTGGATTCTATATTTCATAGACAACAGAATAACATTTCCTATTAGATGTGAGTTGATTTTAGGTAGCATTATAACCCAAAGCTTAATTCAGAAAGTAATGATGCTGAAAATCATTCTCCTCAAGATGTAGAAAGATGCCACAGAAAGAGATACAAAATGGCCTTGAATTAGTTTTCTTTAAAATCTAACTATTTGTTTTTAAGATCTTCATCCAAATATTAAGAATATGCACGTTTTCTTGCATATATGTTTTACAACATACACAGAAGCAGTCTCCTTCTCACTCTAACTTTTCAGTGCCCCTGCTCAGAGAGAAATATCCTGTTTACCAAAAAAAGCAAAGTGAAAAACAGCGTTTAATATGCCACCGTTCGTGTCTTCAAAATATGTGTATGTGTGTACATGTCCTGCTATTCAATTCATAGAATATCTTTGAAAAGAAACAGAAGGGAACTTATAATAGTGGTTGCCACTGGAAAGCAAGGGAAAAGACACTGGACTAGTAATCAAGACTTACTAGTCACTGGATATTTTTTCATCTTTTAATTTTTTACCATATGCAAATATCAGTTAAAAATTCTCACAGTGTATCTTGTAGACCATTCCATAAACACACATAATTTTATCCCATGCTTTTTAATAATATAGAAGTTTCTTAATCTCCTTGAAATTATGTATATTCAGTTTTACCCAGAATAATATTGCTGAGAACACTTTGGAACTAAGGAAATATGGGTTGAAATCCAGGTCCCACCACTCTCAGTTCAACTGTGGACAAGCCACTTCACTTCAGTTTCCTTCTCTGTAAATGGACACAATAACAGCCCTTAGGTTTGCTGTAAGGATTTAGTGAATAATTATGCCCAGAGCCTATTATTATGCCAAATAGTAAGTGCTCAGTGAAGTTTAGATTTTTTTCTCTTTTGGCTTTTTAGTAATTTGGAAAAGTTAATTAAATGCTTAAAATAGGAAGACAAATGTATAGTGTTAGTGTTGTTATTAATTATTACTGTCTTTGTGTTGGTAGTGGACTTTTGCTCTGAAGAAATGAGTTCTGAAAAGTGTTAAATGGTAGCTAAGGTCATGTACCCTTTGAAAGGAGGCGTGTATTTAATTTTTCAGGTGGTTAAATGAGAAAACATGAAGTGATTATACAGTTTTGTTGTCAGTCATGCTATCCAATTTGAATAATTTATGCCCCGAGTGAGGAAGCTATTGGAAGCATTAAACTAATGTAAATAGCTTATGTATTTCATCTACTGCAGTGTCACAATTATCAGGAAATGATGATAGAATATTGCTCTCTGTGTTACTATTGTGGTGGTCTGATTTGTGTCTCCCCCTGTCCACACACCAATTTTTATGTGGAAACCCCAACCCTTAATGTGACCAAAATTGGTGATGGATCCTTTATAGAGGTGATTACGGTTAAATGAAGTTGTAAGGGTGGGGCCCTAATCCAAAAGGATTGGAGTCCTTATAAGAAGAGGAAAATACATCAGTGTCCTTTTATTTCTGTGCATACAGTGAGGAATAGCTGTGTGCGGGTACAGCAAGAGGGTGGCCATTTGCAAGCCAGAAAGAGAACTTCTCACCAGAAGCTAAATTTGCCAGCACCTTGATCATGGACTTCTAGAACTGTGAGAAAATAAATGGCTATTGTTCAAGCCACTCAATCTGCAGTATTTTGTTACAGCAGCCTAGTAGACTAATATCTATTGAAGGAATTTCCCCCCCAGCAAGACATCTGGAAAATATGCTGTTGCTTTTGTAGATGCATATGCCTGTCTTCAACCAAAAGTGTTTCTAAGACAAAAAAGAGAGAGAAAGAAAAATATAGACAGTACAAATTCAGAATCTTTTCAAGAAATTATTTAGTGATTATTCTAACAGTTAAATAAAATGCTGAGACAGTAATTAACTTAATCACCTTCATTTTACAAATTAGGACACTTCGGCCAAAAGAAACGAAGTCAACTCTTTCCTGACTGAGCCAGAACTAAGAATAATCCTCCTGCACAGAGCTCTCACCATTAAACCCACTGCTTTAGAGCCGTGGATATCTTCCATTCCTGGGACTACAGGGTGCAGTAAAGAGGAAAGGAAGGGAGAAACTAACTTCACTCTCACCTCCCCGCTACATCATTAAGAGGCCAAAGATTTAAGGACACATTATTTAACCTATTTAACCTGAACAAAATACAGGACCTCTCAGAGAAGTTCTTTTTTTTTTTCTTCTTCTCTTATTTAGGACATCAGTTGAGATCTTTTTGATTGAGATTATAAACAAGGAATAAAATTTGCAGATTATTTTGAGAACTAAGAATAGTGGATTTCATTCAATTAATGAGTGACAGCTCATAACCGATACTTCTTAAATAATAATGACATGGGATTATCAGCATTGTAAAAACTTAAAGATAGGTAGAAGTCTAATATTTAAAGATAGGTTTTATATATATGATTTTTTACAAGAGTTCAGTTCAGTCGTTCAGTTGTGTCCGACTCTTTGCAACCCCATGAACCGCAGCACGCCAGGCCTCCCTGTCCATCACCAACTCCCGGAGTTCACCCAAACCCATGTCCATTGAGTCAGCGATGCCATCCAGCTATTTCATCTTCTGTCGTCTCCTTCTCTTCCTACCCTCAATCTTTCCCAGCATCAGGGTCTTTTCTAATGAGTCCGCTGTCCACATCAGGTGGCCAAAATATTGGAGCTTCAGCTTCAACATCAGTCCTTCCAATGAACACCCAGGACTGATTTCCTTTAGGATGGACTGGTTGGATCTCCTTGCAGTCCAAGGGACTCTCAAGAGTCTTCTCCAACACTACAGTTCAAAACCATCAATTCTTCGACGCTCAGCTTTCTTCACAGTCCAACTCTCACATCTATGACCACTGGAAAAACCATAGCCTTGACTAGATGAAGCTTTGTTGGCAAAGAAATGTCTCTGCTTTTTAATATACTGTCTAGGTTGGTCATAACTTTCCTTCCAAGGAGTAAGAGTCTTTTAATTTCATGGCTGCAATCACCATCTGCAGTAATTTTGGAGCCCAGAAAAATAAAGTCAGCCACTGTTTCCCCATCTATTTGCCATGAAGTGATGGGACCAGATGCCATGATCTTAGTTTTCTGAATGTTGAGCTTTAAGACAACTTTTTCACTATCCTTTTTCACTTTCATCAAGAGGCTTTTTAGTTCATCTTTGCTTTCTGCCATAAGGGTGGTGTCATCTGCATATCTGAGGTTATTGATATTTCTCCTGGCAATCTTGATTCCAGCTTGTGCTTCATCCAGCACAGCATTTCTCATGATGTACTGTGCATATAAGTTAAATAAGCAGGGTGACAATATACAGCCTTGATGTACTCCTTTTCCTGTTTGGAACCAGTCTGTTGTTCCATGTCCAATTCTAACTGTTGCTTCCTGACCTGCATACAGGTTTTCTCAAAAGGCAGGTCAAGTGGTCTGGTATTCCCATCTCTTTGAGAATTTTCCACTGTTTATTGTGATCCACACAGTCAAAGGCTTTGGCATAGTCAATAAAGCAGAAGTAGATGTTTTTCTGGAACTCTCTTGCTTTTTCGATGGTGCAGTGGATGTTGGCAATTTGATCTCTGGTTCCTCTGCCTTTTCTAAAACCAGCTTGAACATCCTACAACAACTGCAAAGCACTACATACATGTGATAATTCCCCCTTATGATGCTCTAAAATTTCTCCTTGTACATCTTTCTATCCATCTACCTACCTACCTATCATCTCTCTATTTATAGATAAATATATACACATGCACACACATTATATTGAAGATTAAGATATATGTGAGAAAGATTGTTGCTTATCCTACATCCATTCTTTCCTTCTTCCCTGGTAACAAACCCCCTAAATTGTTGCCTGTGCGTATGGGCTATGTTTAAAGCTACAGTTTCCAGCCCGCCTGGTGGATATCCCTTCTCTAATTGGACATAATTGGGTGAGGCTTCTAGGAAAGCTACTTGTAAAGAGCTGGTTGGCATGAAGTTACGGTCTTTTGCCTTCACTCCCCGCCCTTCTGCCTCTTAGAATGTGGATATGATGGCCGGACTATATCAGCCATTTTCTGATCATGAGGTGATTCTGAGGATCAAAGCTATGAGATCGGGCTGAGAGAAGAAAAAACAGTGAAGGAATCAAGAACCTGAGCAACAGTGGAGCCACCAATGGAGACCTGGAGTGATTAAATCTAGGCTTATTTTATATGAGAAAAAAAGTTATGTTCGTTCCAGCCTCGATTATTTTGGATTTTTTTATTATATGTAATAACTGGAGTGTGTGTTCCATGAGGGCAGGAATCTTTGCCTGTTATGTTCACTGGCATATCCTAGTACCTGACTTAGGCATTCAAGTGATACTGGTGTGGCGTGACTGCAGTGTCAACAAGCCTAAATCTTCACTGTATTTTCTGTAATAGTGCAAAAAGTAAACTAGGAACGTTCTGGAGTTTTCTGCAAGGCCAAAGAAAAGTTAATTGAATATTGAAATGAGCAAGCACAAAGCAGCTTGGAACCTTGGCCAGGAGTGGTACAGGAAGGTTTCCGGTCTAAGCTAAAAATAGTGTGGTGGTTCTGGAAAGCACAGAAGCTGCTTCCAGCTGCGGTAAACTGTTTCCGATGGTCCTGACCGTGGAAGAAATTCCAAGGGACTCCGAGATATTAGCCACCCTTCCTGACCAATACGTGACTACAGCATTGTAAAATATTTCATCTCACAGACTAGGTTTTCTGCTGCTGCTAAGTCACTTCAGTCGTGTCTGACTCTGTGCGACCCCATGGACAGCAGCTCACCAGGCTCCCCCGTCCCTGGGATTCTCCAGGCAAGAATACTGGAGTGGGTTGCCATTTCCTTCTCCTAGGATAAAAACAATTAGACCTACATATAAATAAACCACACTCGTATGCTGGATTTTAGGCACTTAAAAGTCAAGTCCAGGTCTAATTTGTTTTTATCTCCAGAATTTTAAAGAATTCTCCATGTACAGTAAGCCTGCTATCAATGTTTGACGACTTGAGTTGAATTGGAAAATTAAGGAACAGGAGTTATGAAATATCTGTCTTCTCCTCTATCTCTCTGTCCCCCTCTTCACATCCCTCCCCACACGGGAACTTTCCAATGTGGAGTCTAGGTTTCCTAGAGGTATGGATGAAAGTAGAGTTAAGGACTGCCTAAAACTCCAGTACTAGAAATGTATTCTCTGTGACTTTTAAAATTAATTACTTGAAGACTTCTTTTTTAAGTGCAAATGAGTTATGGAACAAAGAATACTGAGCTTTAATGTCAATTTGTTTTAATGTCAATTCCATAGTTCCCCTACATTTTTATTTCTTCTGATGTAAAATGGAAATTTCCAGTGGATCAATCATTTCTAGCTAGGAGGTCTTGAAGACTGTAGCAGCAATAGAGAAACTAATCTAAATGTTTCAAAAGCCAAACAGGAATTGCACATTTATAATTCTGCAGCAAAGGCTAGTCAGAAATTCTAATTTTATTTGTTCTTATGCTGGAATTATATGAATGCAGTGTGATTACATTCATTCTCTGATGTTGATATTAACTGCTGACTAAACACTTATGATGGAGAAGGAAATGGCAACCCACTCCGGTATTCTCACCTGGAAAATTCAGTGGACAGGGGAGCCTGGCAGCTACAGTCCATAGGGTTGCAAAGAGTCAGACACGATTTAGCGCCTGAGCACAAGCACTTATGAAACCATGACATTTATGGAGCTCATGCAGGAAAAAAATTTGAAAATGTTTATGGTATTAAACAGGCTGATCTCTAAGATTCTGCACAGTCAGGAAGACTAAGGCATAGCGTTGCTGCCTGTCATGCACACTGTATAGGAACTCTTCTTGGTATACTTTTTATTGGTATACTTGATATTGGTATACTTGATAAATTGGTATACTTGTTAAATTGGTATACTTGATAAATAGAAAATGTATATATCTATACCTGTTTTGTTACATTATACATTGTGAAATGAGCTTCACAATCACACTAGCAGTGCTGCAAACATGCATCTGCAGAGGCTACAGACGAGAAAATTTGTCAGAGGAAAACCACATTTCAGACTTTCTCTTTTTTCTCCACAAATTTATAATAATAAAAAGGACTAAAAGTGAGCAACAGGACACAAAGCACATTACTTTCATGGCTCGTCTTTACTGAAACTGCATCCTTTGGCTCAATATGGACTCCTTTCAACAGAGCAATACCTACACTTGGAAATGAGGCAATCAGCATCACCTCCACACATGGGTGACAAAACTATAATTTCTGCATTTGGTTATAAAGGACTATAATGGTGTGATAAAGATATCTCAGCTCGTTTGGGAACAAACATGGAATGCTTTCATTTTCCAGTTATGTGACCAACTATTCTTATCTAATCCTTTTCATGCTGGGTAGCAGAACTGGTGGTAAAAGCAGGATCTCCTTCCTGTGACTGACACTTGAGTACTCAGCAAAGTAACAGTGTTACAAAGCTCAGATCCCAGGAAATCCTGATGGGCATCATGCAATGGAATTTATGCAAAAGCAGCTTAGATTGAGTACTTTCAGTCTACAGGTAGTGACTTTAAAATCTCTGCCCTGGCTATTAATCCGATCTGCTCAACACCCCTTCCTCCCTCTCTTATAGCAGCTGACTTCTGTTTTCTCTACCCTCATTCCACAGGCCTGGGTGTAAAACCAAGGCTGAGACTCTCCCAGGTCTCTAAGCCAGAGACAGTCCCATTCAAGCACTGCACATGATCCTAGCCACACTATTAAAGCCCTGGCACTTTTTTTCTATTTGCTTTCCACTTTGAGGAGAAGCTTCCCTGAATATCCTAGCAAACATCATAGAAATAATAGAAGCAGAATTACCAGGAGGCGTGCATGCTAAGTCACTTGAGTCATGTCCTACTCTTTGTGACCCCGTGGACTGTAGCCTGCCCGGTTCCTCCGTCTATGAGGATTCTCCAGGCAAGAATATTGGAGTGGGTCACCATGCCCTCTACCAGGGGATCTTCCTGATCCAGGGATTGAACCCGTATCTCTTATGTCTCTTGCATTGGCAAGCTGGTTCTTTACCACTAGTGCCACTTGGGAAGTCCAGAATTACCAGCATATAGGCCTTATAGAAGTGCTGTGTTCCCCTGGAGTTGTCCCACCAATCTTAAATGGACGAAAGACATCTCCCCAGAAGAGGTCAGATGTACTAAAATTAATTTCCTCATGGTCTAAAGCTTAGTACTTCAGAAATAAGTCAGAAAAAGTCGGAATAAGCCTAGACTACAAAGAGTAAAGAATTGTCCATATTTGAAATACAGAATCCCAGTGAAACAGAAGGCAGTGAGTGAGCAGTTGATGAATTTTAAATATTTATAAATGTTTAGACTCTGTTTTACAGTGTGGGGTAATTTGTTATACAGATACAAGTTTCTATTCTATCCAAAAAGAGCTTACAAGGCTGTGAATCACACAAACATAGTAGAAGTCTATTGAACTGGAAGTGGTATTCAGAGATCTCAGGGCTCAAGAATGATTATCTGACACATGTATTCCAAACATGATTTAAATGTAATTAAGAAGCTTTGATTGGTAAAATACATGAAATAAAAAGAACTGGAGGCTGACTGTTGTACTTGAAATTGCTTTTATCCAAAAGTGGGGAGGGACAGGGGGACTGTAAATGTATTTGAAGCTAAAAGTAGTGTAAAATAAACTTTTAAAAACAATATATTTTTTCTAAAATCAGATGTAAGCTCAAAAATATAAATAAGAAACGTTACAGGTGACAGTAAAAGAATAGGCACTTCAAAGGGACTTCAAAGATAGGAACTAGAAAGAACTCCAAAGAAATAAAGGAGAAAAAAATGATAGTTTTAAACATTATCTAGTTTAAAATAAAATTTCTGGTTTTATATAGATAGAGATTAAACCAGCCCCCCCCCCCATCCCTTTTGGTAGAAAGTAGAAAAATGAGTTATGAATTCCAGGATTTTTTTCTAACATTCCAAATTTGGATATTTTGTATTACACATATTTTAATATCTAAAGATATAAAATAGTCTACAAAGAATCTAGGAGACTTAAATTTTTACCCTAATTTTTAAAGAAATATAGTATTACTGGTTTTATCAGTAGTGACAAGTACATTTACTAAAAAAATACCAAATTGGGAATTGGGATATTGCATGTTTGATGGCATGCACAAATTCTGAATTGTATACTAAAATTAAATAGTTAAATTTATGTAAATATAATGAAAAACATGAGGTTTCAAGTGAAACATATTGTGCTTGATGTATATAAACATTTGATATTTTGTGAATTATTTCTAATATAAGTTGAGACAATTGAAAGTTCCCTGAATCTATAGAAAACTTTGTTTTGAAACTGTGGGTAAGTTTAAATGTTTAGCATTTGACACATTTATATATATACATATATGTGCATCTATCTATCTATCTATGGGGCAGTTATATGTGCATCTATCTATCTATCTATATATGGGGCAGGTTAGAAACTATGTTTGAATCTTAGGGCAGAATTCTTTTTCCAGGAAACCTCAATCTGGGCTTTAAAAGCTTACAACTGATTGGATGAGGCCCACCCATGTTATGGTTGGTAATCCATTTAAAGTCAGCTATTGCAAATTTTAATCATTCTACACAATACTGTCATAGCAATGTCTAGACTTGGGCTTGCTCAAACAACTAGTCACTATAGCCTAGTCAATTGAAACATAAAATTAATCGTCACAATGATCAACTTAGTTAAATGTTATTATCTAAATAAAATGTGATTTAAACAAATTCTTCTTGATTGACTTTTGTAGGTTTTAGTTCACAAATCATTAAGACAAAAGTATTTGTATTTATTAAAATAGAATTCTATACTAGAGATTGGTTATCTTTAATTAAAATAAACACAGCTGAAATATATATGACATTTTGGTCCCTACATCAAAAGAGGATTTCAGATTATCTCAAGGGCCACCTATACTTTATATATATCCATCTTTGCTATTCATATAGAATTCCAAGATATCAAGATAAACTTTGATTATCCCACTGGAAATGAAAGATTATAATTGGTACTGGGTCAAGATATTACTAAGAAAATCATTTAGATTTCTACAAACTGTAATTTAAAATATATATATATTTGTTTACTTGGTTGCACTGGGTCTTAGTTGTAGCATGTGGGATCTTTAGTGGCAGCACGTGGCCAGTTATTGGACCCATGTCCTCTGAATTGTGAGTGCGGAGTCTTAACCCCTGGACCACAAGGGAAGTCCCACAAACTATACTGTTAAAATATAACAATAACACATAACATGACAAAAACTGACGTGTCATTTTAAAGAAGGAGACTTGTAGCTCATAAAAGGGAAAAGTGATTTTTAAAAGCTTTCACCTGAAAACTCCCCTTTAACAGTTCTGAGACTCAAATTGTATATATTTTAGATCATTCAAGATCCCACAGATCACTAAGCTCTGCTGGTTTTGTTTTTTTTTTTCAGACTTTTTTTCTGTGCTTCATTTTGGATAAATGTGCTTCCTATTCAAGTTCACTCATCTTCAGTATTATCCAATTTGCCATTAATCCCATTCAATTTAATTTTAATTTTTAAAACTATATTAATTTATTTATTTGACTACCCCAGGTCTTTGTTGCAGCATGCGGAATCTTTTAGCTGCAGCCTGTGAGATCTTTAGCTGCAGAATACCAGCTCCTACTTGCGGCATGTGGGATCTAGTTCCCTACCAAGCATGGAACCCGGTGCTCCTGCATTGGAAGCAAAGAGTCTAAGCCACTGGACCAGCAGAGAAGTCCACTAATTTTAATTTTATTTTTCTTCTCTGGAAATTCAGTTTTGTTGTTAATTATATCTTCCATTTTATCCTCACTATGCTCACCCACGTTTCTTTGGTATATTTATAATACCCGTTTCAATGTCTTCAATGATTGCACTGTCTCTGCCATTTCTGTGTCTATTGCTGCAACTGATTTTTTTCCTTTGTTTGTCTGGCAAGTTTTGATAGGATGCTAAATAAAACATGTTCTAGTTTGTAGCTGTTCAGTCGCTAAATCATGTCCGACTCTGTGACCCCATGGACTGCAGCACATCAGGATTCCCTTTTCTTCAGTATCTCCCAGAGATTGCTCAAACTCATGTCCATTGATCCAGTGATGCCATCCAACCATCTCAGCCTCTGTCACCCCCTTCTCCTGCCCGCAAATTTTCCCAGCATCAAGGTCTTTTCCAATGAGTTGGCTCTTTGTATCAGGTGCCCAAAGAATTGGAGTTTCAGCTGCAGCATCAGTCCTTCCAATGAATATTCAGGATTGATTTCCTTTAGGATTGACTAGTTTGATCTCCTTGCAGTCCAAGGGACTCTCAAGAATCTTCTCCAGCACCACAGTTCAAAAGCATCAATTCTACGGCATTCAGCCTTCTTTGTGGTCCAACTCTCATATCCATACATGACTCCTAGAAAAACCACAGCTTTGAATATATGGACCTTTGTTGACAAAGTGATGTCTCTGCTTTTTTAATATGCTGTCTAGGTTTGTCATAGCTCTTCTTCCAAGGACCAAGAGTCTTTTTAATTTCGTGGCTGCAGTCACCGTCCATAGTGATTTTGGAGCCCAAGAAAATAAAATCTGTCACTCTTTCCACTTTTTCCCCATCTATTTGCCATGAAGTGATGGGACCGGATGCCATGATCTTCATTTTTTGAATGTTGAGTTTTAAGCCAGCTTTTTCACCCTCTTTCTTTTTTCCTCTTCCACCCTCATCAAGAAAGAAGCTTTTTAGTTTCTCTTTGTTTTCTGCCATTATAGTGGTATCATCTGCATATTTGAGGTTATTGATATTTCTCCCGGCAATCTTGATTCCAGCTTGGAATTCATCCAGCCCGGCATTTCCCATGATGTACTCTGCACAGAAGTTAAATAAGCAGAGTGACAATATACAGTCTTGTCATACTTCTTTCCCAATTTTGAACCATTCAGTTGTTATGTGTCTGGTTCTAATTGTTGCTTCTTGTCTTGCATACAGGTTTCTCAGGAGGCAGGTAAGGTTGTCTGGTATTCTTATCTCTTTAAGAATTTTCCACAGTTTGTTGCCATCCACACAGTCAAAGGCTTTTCTTCAAGAGATCTCTAGTCTTTCCCATTCTATTGTTTTCCTCTATTTCTTTGCATTGTTTACTTAAGAATGCTTTCTTATCTCTCCTTGCTATTCGTTGGAACTCTGCATTCAGTTGAGTATATCTTCCTTTTCTCCTTTGCCTTTTGCTTGTTTTTTCTTTTCTCAGCTATTTGTAAGGCCTCCTCAGACAACCGCTTTGCCCTCTTACATTTCTTTTTCTTTGCAATGGTTTTGGTTACCACCTCCTGTGCAATGTTATGAACTTCTGTCCATAGTTCTTCAGGCACTCTGTCCACCAGATCTAATCCCTTGAATCTATTCATCACCTCCATTGTATAATCATAAGGGATTTGATTTAGCTCATACCTGAATGGCCTAGTGGTATTTCCCTGCTTTCTTCAATTTAAGCCTGAATTTTGCAATAAGGAGCTCATGATCTGAGCCATGGTCAGCTCCAGGTCTTGTTTTTGTTGACTATATAGAGCTTCTCCATCTTCAGCTACAAAGAATATAATCAATCTGATTTTGGTATTGACCATCTGGGGATGTCCATATGTAGTCATCTCTTGTGTTGTTGGTAGAGGGTGTTTGCTATGATCAGTGTTCTTGCTGTGGCAAAACTGTGTTAGCCTTTGCACTACTTTTTGTATTTCAAGGCCAAACTTACCTGTAACTCCGTGTATTTTTGGACTTCCTACTTTTGCATTTCCAATCCCCTATAATAAAAAGGGGGCTTCCCTGGTGGCTCAGTGGTAAAGAATACAGCTGTAATGCAGGAGCCGCAGGAGACACAGGTTTGATTCTTGGTTAGGGAAGATCCCCTAGAGGAGGCAATGGCAACCCACTCCAGTATTCTTGCCTGTAAAATCCCATGGACAGAGGAGCTTGGTGGGCTACAGTCCATGGGATTGCAAAGAGTCAGACATGCCTGAAGCAACTGAGCCACACGCATGGTAAAAAGGACATATTTTTTTGTGTTAGTTCTAGAATGTCTTGTAGGTCTAAACTGTTCAGCTGCAGCCTCTTCAGTGTAAGTGGTTGGGGCATAGACTTGGATTAGTATGATGTTGAATGGTTTGCCTTGAAAACAAACCAAGGTCATTCTGTTGTTTTTGAGATGGCATTTTGGACTCTTGTTGACTATTTTAAGGGCTACTCCATTTCTTCTAAGAGATTCTTGCCTACAGTAATAGATATAATGGGCATCTGAGTTAAATTCACCCATTCCCATCCATTTTAGTTCACTGGTTCCTAAAAAGTCAATGTCCACTCTTGCCATCCTCTATGTGACCACCTCCAATTTACTTTGATTCATGGACCTAACAGTTCAGGTTCCTATGCAGTATTGTTCTTTACAGCATGGGACTTTACTTTTCACTTTGTTCTAGCTTCCTGAGTGTTATATTTTTTTTTACATTTCTTTAGAGGATATCTGCCGGAGCCTGCTGGCAAACGAACTGGTCGAGAACGCAATTACCAGAGTACCTAGGAAAAAGAAGACTCAGAAAGAGAAAGATGGGGTTGAGAGAGACGGAGTCCGCTTGCGTCTAACTCCGCCAACTTTATTGAAGAATACCACGCCTATATATACTCTAACAGGAGTTACTAAGAATAGATCGAGGGTTTTTGCATACGTGCAGAGCTACAGATGTTTTAAATTCCCACACTTAAGATCAGTAAAGCATTAATTACCCTAGCGCCCAACATGATTAAGATCGTTAGAACATTAGATAGAAAACAGGCTTCATCAATAGAACATTAGATGGAAAACAGGTTTCGAGCATGATGAGTTTATCAGCACCAGAAAAACAGGCAAAAAGGTCACCGGTGTGTTTTTTCCCTGAAGGAGACAAATGCCAGTCTATACTTTAACAAGAAGGGGTGGCAGGACAAAGAGAGACCTTTTGATCTCTCTTAGGGCCGTAAGGGGCCTGTACATTCAGGCCGGCTCCCTGCAGATATCAACCTTTTCTGACAAGTAGTTACCTACTTAATAAATAAGTAAATCTACTTACGGGAGAACGTTCTAATTTCTAAGCTCAGTTAAGAGAAAGTTAGGGTCTTCTATGCAGATTTCTAGAATTCTCTCTCTGTATAGCTTTCTCCTCTCAGATACATGTTCACATTCTAACCATCTAAGCCTCCTCAAATTCCAGTCTTTTTATCTTCATATTTAGATACTGGGAGTCTGTTGAAGTTTTCCTTCCTTACATTACTGTACAGAAAATGCCTTCTGACAGAAAAGTCACTTCATTCTTTGCCCTTTTTTCAGGGTTCCAATTTGTGTACTGCTTGTTGTCAAATACCTGAAACTACAGGGAGTAAAGAATTGTATAGCATGTGTTACCATTATATTAAGAAAATGAGACATATACATGTGTGTGTGTTTATATTACAAAATTCAGCAATATAATAAATTACTTTAAAAAATTATTTCTTGAATTTCTGATTCCAGCCATGACAGAGAAATAGGACTTGGGATTATTCTCCCAATGAAAATAACCAGAAAACTAGAAAAATATGATTACGGTTAGAGATAGTCAACATTCCTTTTAACAGTTGCATAGTACTCCATTGAGTGAATATATCATAGTTTATTAAACCAATTCCTGAATGAGAACATTTGATGATTTTCAATCTTTTGTTATTGTAAGCAGTACTGCTTCCCAAGAAGCACTAGTGGTAAAGAACCTACCTGCCAATGCAGGAGGCATAAGAGATGCTGGTTAGATCCCTGGGTTGGGAAGATCCCCAAGAGCAGGGCATGGGAAATCACTCCAGTATTCTTGCTTGGAGAATACCATGAGAGGAGCCTGGAGGGCTGCAGTTCATAGGGTCGTAAAGAGTCAGATGTGTCTGAAGCAACTTAGCACACACACACACAAACAGTACTAAAATGAACTGCCTTGTAAAAATGTCTTTCATAATTTCACCAATGTAACCTTGGGATACATTTTTAGAAACTGGATTACCAGTATTCTTGCCTGGAGAATCCCATGGACATAGAAGCCTGGTGGGCTACAGCCCATAGGGCTGCAGAGTCAGACATGACTGAGGCCATTTAGTACACTCATGCAGGCCAAGGGTAAGTGGATATACACTTTTGCTAGATACTGCCAAATTTCCCTCTGCAGATATATTTTATCATTGTTTCATTCCACCAGAAATGAATGAATGCCCCCCCCCCTTTTTTTATAGTGTCACCAACAAAGTGTGTTGTGAAAGTTTTTGATTTTTGGCAACATAGTGAAAAAGGATGGCGCTAGTGGTAAAGAACCCACCTGCCAATGCAGGAGACATAAGAGATGCTGGTTTGATCTTTAGGTTGGGAAGATACCCTGGAGGAGGCAATGGCAACCCACACCAGTATTCTTGCCTGGAGAATCCCCTGGACAGAGGACCCAGGCGGGCTACAGTCCATAGGGTCGCAGAGTCGGACATTACTGAAGCAACTTAGCATGCAGGCAGTAACTGAAAAACGGAATACTAGTATAATTTCAATTTGCATTTATCTCATTATGAATGAGGTTGAGTATCTTTTTATATGGTAAAAGACACATGTATTTCCATATTTATGAATTGCCTGTAGCTTTCTATAGCTCACTTTTCTATAGGACTTTTGGTCTCTATTTTTAGAAACTCATTTTAAGGGCTGTGCTCTCAGCTGCAGATATTTTTTCCTGGTTTGCTATTCATCTTTTTGGTTTGTGACATCACTTTCCATATGAAGACTTTTTATTTTTATGTTATTGAGTTTATGTATTTTTCCTCTTTCGGTTTTAAATTTTGAGTCATAGTCCTAAAAGTTTTCCTTGCTCCTAAGCTGAAAAAAATATACCCATATATTTTTTGAAGGTCTTCCCCAGTGGCTCAGTGGTAAAGAATTTGCCTGCAATGCAGGAGCCACAGGAGACACAGGTTCAATCCCTGGGTCAGGAAGATCCCTGGAGAAGGGCATGGAAACCCACTCCAGTATTCTAGCCTTGAGAAGCCCAGGGACAGAGGACCCTCGTGGGCTATAGTCCATAAGGTCGCAAAGAGTCAGACATGACTGAAGTGACTTAGCACACGCACACACACACAAATTTATTGAGTGCTCATATAGTTCCATTTTTTTCATATTTTATCTCTTTATCAAGTTTACAATGAAAAAGAACTTGCAGCAAAAAAGTTCTATTTTTTTTTTTTTTTTTTGACAAAGCAAGAGATTTTATTGGGAAAGGGCACCCGGGTGGAGAGCAGGAGGGTAAGGGAACCCAGGAGAACTGCTCTGCCGCGTGGCTCGCAGTCTTGGGTTTTAAAAAGTTCTATTTTAAAATAGGGGCTTAAACACTTGCAAACCTCTTTCTCTGGTCTGGATTATATTCAGCCAGATAAGTTGACATACAAAGTTTGACATTCCAGAGGATTTCTTTATTCCTTGGCCTTCAAAAATACCATTTACTTCTGAGCCTCCTCCATGTTCATTTTTTATAATTAGATCTTATATCCAAACGGAATTTTTCTTGGTGTACGGTATGGGAAATGAGTCTAATTTTATCTTTTCCATATGGCTTTGTAGTTACTCCAACACCACTTTTGCAAAGTCCCTTTGATCCAGTACTCTAAAAGTCTGTTTCTTATACTAAATTTTCCTATGTGATTTGATCTATTTATGGATTTTCTATTCTGTCTCATTGATTTATCTATTTATTCAAGAAGCAGTACTATTAATTTTAGAAGCCTTACGTCACAGAAAATAGCTGTGACTACTTGGGACAAAGTCACAGCTGTTACTCCAGTGGAGTGACCTCAGCTATAGTTCCTGGCCTTTGAGGGTTCTTGATTTTGATCTTTGCTGAGCCTGGATGCCAACCTAGCATTGATGCATGAGTTCTAATACCCTCACAAAAAATTCATTTTTTGGTTTTGGTAGTCAGAGTTGGGTTTCCAAAGCTTACACAAAAGGTCTTACTGTGGCTCTCTGTATTTGCTATGATTTGTTTATCTAAATTATATTAAAGAGATGCCTTTAACAGTGAGAATTGTAGTCAAAATGAGGGAAGAAGGAGACACAGTGACAGTCTGGGAAACAGTGAATGCGTGGGTGGGATATGGAGCAATTGGAGAAGGAAATAGCAACCCACTCCAGTATTCTTGCCTGGGAAATCCCATGGAAAGAAGAGACTGGCGGGCTACAGCCCGTGGGGGTTGCAAAGAGTCGAACACGACTGGACAGTTGTCAGCATGGAGCAAAACCTGGCCTTTCTTTTTGAAAACTGCTATAACTTACTAGGACAGAAATAGAAACAAAAATGTTGGCAACTATACTTTAAAAAGAAGCATTTCAATGATTATATCAAAAATCATTCCAGCCTGAGGAGAACTGAGATGCTGCAAGATCACTGCTCCTTTCTGAGACCAGGTTTGAAACATTCCAGAAGCATCTTAATTTCCTTTTGGGTTTAGGTACAGGCCTAAACATCTCCATCGAGCCACAGTTTTCTTTCTAAAATAATGATAGGATTGTATTACTCCTCTGCTTAAAACCCTTGATTGTCTCCTTTTCTTATGGGCTTCCCAGGTGGTGGGTGGTAAGAACCTGCCTGACAAAGCAGGAGACCTAAGAGACACGGGTTCAATCTCTGGGTTAGAAAGCTGCATGGCAACCTTCTCCGGTATTCTTGCCTGGAGAATCCCATGGACAGAAGGGCCTGCTTAAAACCCTGGAATGTCTCCTTTTCTTATAGAATGAAATTGAACTTAACTTTCTTGAAGATGCTTCAAAATCTAGCCTCAGCCTCAGTTTCCGTACTTGTTTCTGAACAACTATCATATCAGACATGTATTCTAATTGTAGTAGCAGTAGTAAACAAAATTGCTTTATCAAATCCTATAGGTATATTGAAGGTGTCCTGTGCTTAAACTTATTTAAATTACATCTCTGGGGGTCGGGGGTGGGGGTTCGGTGAAGGGTCTTTATTTGTGTACAAGTCCTTAGTTAAATCTGATCTGCACCTGTGGCTAAGAACCGCTGCTCCTGGTGTTTGCTGAAATGGATGGAGAGAGAGTTAGAAGCTGTTGGATAAGGGAAGAAACCAACTTCATTTTCCAGGACTATAGATTTTTTCCTGGAGAATTACGGAATTCAAAACATGATTCTGTATTAAAATAAATTGGCATTAATTATGAAATAAATGGCAAACATCAAGACAAAACAGAGGCATCAAACAGATGCAAACAAACCACATTCACCCTTGTGGACTATAACCTCAAATTATTTCTCAAGACTTCATGCTCCCTGGCTTGGAAGGGAGAAGTTTGGAAACACAGCTACTGTATACAGCTTCCAGAACAAGAAGTAAGAATGGTCTTTTGACGTGATATTTTAGTATTTAAATTTGACAGATAGACTGTCTTAACTTCTCAGCCTTCTTCTTTTAAACGTTATGCAGCTGTCAAACGAACTGGTTATATTATGCATACCTACTGTTTTTGATATGATTTCCTCTTAACTGGTGGCCTATTTTTCTATCAGGAGGCACCTGATAGATCTGGTTATCTCTCCTTTAGTGATATTAGTAACTATTGATCATCCATATCCAAACTTAAAGAAGTTACACCAATCCAAATTCACTGAGTTGCAAAATGAACTGGTCCTCACATCACAATGAAAAAAGCAGATGTGACGTGATGGTCTTATCCTCCCATTACAATAAAGAGCACAAGCTCTATATGGAACCCTGGTCTTGTTACTAACTCCTTATCTGACATTGGGGCCTTCCCTGGTGGCTCGATGGTAAAGCATCTGCCCTCTATACAGGAGATCAGGGTTCGATCCCTGAGTCAGGAAGATTCCCTGGAGAAGGGATTGTCTACTCACTCCAGTATACTGGCCTGGAGAGTCCCATGGACAGAGGAGCATGGCAGGCTACAGATCATGTAGTTGCAAAGAGCTGGACATGACTGAGCAACTAACACTTTCACTACTTCACTTATCTGACATTGGGTAACCTTTTCCCTCTGGGTTCCTGGAGTCCTTATCATAAAAATGTGAGATATGCCTATAAAGCAGTTATCATGGTGAGATGGGCACTTGTTATTTTTCCAAATGGAAATGGCTCTAAGACACATTTGATCATGTTATTACTAGAAAATCAACTTGGCATCAGTTACAGTGGAAGTAACTTATTATGCAAACATTAAAATGAGTCCTTTGATTGTAGATTTCTCACTATCTAGATTTTACTCACTGCATCTCCTGAGTATTTTAACCTGCTTTATGGTTCTATGTATTTCTTGGAATTAGTTATTGAATCTCAGCTTTGGATTCTGGGGTTTTGATGAGAATCACACCTACTGTTTTTGGTATGATTACCTCATAATTGGTGGTCTGTTTTTCTATCAGGAAGCACATAATTCTGGTTCTCTCTCCCTTAGGGATATTAGTAACTATTGATCATCCGTACCTGAATCCAAATTTACTGAGTTGCAAAATGCTGAAAATTCTAACCACCTTAGACTCTATATGTATTATATGAAATACTTCTATAAAGATAACATTCCCTCATCCACTGTGGTTACCCAGTAGTATTTTCATTCTTTACACATTTCATGTTGGTAGAAGAACTGGTATCCTAACTGTATATTTAAACAGCATATTAGAGCTTTAAAGGAGTTTCAGTTTAACCTAATCCAGCACTCTTTTTACGGAGAAGGCGCTGGCGACCCACTCCAGTGTTCTTGCCTGGAGAATCCCAGGGATGGAGGAGCCTGGTGGGCTGCTGTCTATGGGTCGCACAGAGTCAGACATGACTGACGTGACTTAGTAGCAGCAGCAGCACTTTTTTATGGATGAAGAAATAAACTTAAAGAAGTTACATCAGTTTTCCAATTTCTAAAAGCTCATGGTAGTTAGTAGAGTCTCAGCAGGATACAATTCAATTTGTTGTTCAGTTGCTAAGTTGTGTCCAACTCTTTTCGACCCCATGGACTACAGCATGCCAGGCTTCCCTGTCCTTCTCTATCTCCTGGAGTTTGCTCAAACTTATGTCCATTGAGTTAGTAGGCCATTCAACCATCTCATTCTCTGTCGCCCCCTTCTTCTCCTGTCTTCAATTCTTTCCCAGCATCAGGGTATTTTCCAATGAATCAGCTCTTTGCAGCAGGTGGCCAAAGTATTGGAGCTTTCACCTTCAGCATCAATTCTTCCAATGAATAGTCAGGGTTGATTTCTTTTAGGATTGACTAGTTTGATCTCCTTGTTGTCCAAGGGAGAGTAAACATTGACATTTTAGGAATCAGTGAAGTAAAATGGATGAGAATGCGTGAATTTAGTTCTGATGACAATTCTATCTACTACAGTGGGCAAAAATCTCTTAGAAGGAATGGAGTAGCCCTCATAGTCAGTAAGAGTCCAAAATGCAGTACTTGGGTGCAGTCTCAAAAATGACAGAATGATCTCAGCTTGTTTCCAAGACAATTTGAGGTGGCTTTATTTACAAAAAGACTAACTGCAAAGGTGCAGAGGAGTTATAGAGAAGCTTTAAAGAGCTGTGCAGGAACTCGGAGCTAGCAGCTTCAGAGCCATCATCATTTCTAGGTGTCAGAGGACAAGGTGACAAGGTGAGGGATCAGTATGAAACCGGGCACTTCCTGTGGGATCTGCCACCTTGAGAAGAGCAACGACTTCCTATTGAGCAATATGGCCAGCCTGACATAACTCATGGGTCACGATATCCGTCCTTCCTCAGGTCCCCTGCCTGGACTCCCCATTGACCAAACCCAGTTGGTAAACAGCAAGCAAGGAAGCCCATTGATTTAATTTATACAGGTTAGCCTCCGAAGGCAGAGACTACGCAGATACGAATGGAGAGTGGATCTAGAGAAGAACTCAGGAACAGGGCACTGAGGCAGGATTGGATTCAGATTCTTGCTCCTACCCTACCACTCTTCCATGCGTTCAAATGCTTGTCTACATCCATGGATCTTATATTAGTAATTCACAGGCCAGGATAATGTCATCTTCCTCTGGAGTGAATTTTGTTTGTTGAATGCCTGGAATTTTCTTAATCCAGTTTCAGGGTTTGCGATGTTTTTTCCTGGGTTGCTCAGATATCTGGAGGAAGAGTTGTTAGCCATGAAAGTGTCATTTTGTGTCCAGTTCACACCTACTTCTAAACTATGTCATCCTTGCTTTTTTTGAACCCTTCCAGGTGTCAAAAATGTAGTTCGGCCTCCCAGTTGCCTAATTCAGGTTCATAAAAATTGTCAGGCCAGAAGCAGGCCCAACTGTAGGCACACCCTCTGAATCCTTGTCCTTTCTTCGAGAATCTGGTCCGATAGCTCCTCATTCTCACATTAGTTCTTTGATAACCTCTATTTTAAATTTTGTCCAGCATTCTTAGTTTTCTCTAGTGAGAGGGTTGATCAGTATTATCTAAACTGGTCATAATCAGAAGCAGAAATCTCTCCTTTATATTTCTCTAGCTCTTTTTCAGGAAAAATTTTTACCTTACCTGTAGGTGTTCTCAAAGGTGTCCCAAGGATAATCTCTAAGTGGAAGTGTGATAGATGCTGAATGAGGATATAATTTCAACCAATAAAGTTCAGTTCTGCTGCCATGCTTTTTTTTTTTTTTCCTGAAATATTCTATATTATACATCACAGCTGCCAATCTGCTTTCTGAAGTTTTCAGCTTCTTAATGACACCAGAGATTTAGGGCACAGGGTGGAGTTAGGCTGACATGTGACTGCTGAGGTAGAAGTGTGAGTCTGAGGGCCATTGAACACAGAGAATTTTCCCAGTGTATCATAATTACAGAAACAACTGTGCTTAGGAGTTTGTACTGATTCAGAGAAAATACATGTAGCTTAATGGTCTGCAAGATCCTTCATCTCAGACTCAGGCTCCCATGCCTTTTTAAAGTGTAAAGATGTCACAGGGGAATTCCCCGATAGTCCAGTAGTTCTAGCTCTATGCTTCTGCCACAAGGGGCATGGGTTTGATCCCTGGTCAGGGAACTAAGATCCCACATGCCCAGTAAGGCCAAAATAAATTTTAAAAATTAAAAAATAAAGATGTCACAAACTATTCATATTATAATTCTATCATTCATTCAGTATGGTTTAATCTTTGCCAAGAGCTTCTAAGGAGCCCTCTATTTTTGGTAAGGATCTAAACAGTATGTTACTTCTCTATTTCCTTGAATTATTTTTGTCCCTGATGCAGGATGCCAATTTGTGAGCTTGCAATAAAAAATATAATCCCCCCAATTCCTCTTTTTTTAAGTTAATATAACTAGAAAGCATTGTATCTGACATATTCCTCTGAAATGCCTTCACTGAATTAATATTTAATATTATGACCTTGGCTTTAAAAATATTAAATCTAAGTTTGAAAAACATATATACTTGTTACAAATCCATATTCAACTGCATTGTATTGCCCAGTGTCCTCCATATCAGAGTCTATGTAATAAAGTATAGAATTCCATGCCAGATTAAGACTTGACTGTTCATATGAATATGTGTACTTTTATGTACACATGTATTTTCTTTTTAAGTACATTGTTATGTACTTTTATGTGTTTTCTTTTTGACAGTCAAAACACAGAGCTAAATTTAGCAATCAAATTTTTAATTTATCCTAGCTGCTTGATACCTTTTACTAGCTTCCTTTTTCATTTCTGATACTTTAAAATTATATTTACCTTGCTTTGTACATAGCATTTAATACTTTTTGGAATTAAGAGTATATAATATTCCTTCTTATCTACCTAAGGATGCAGAGAAAGGGGCAAATCTGTCACCTAAAGTAAAAGCTAAGTTAGCTAGAAGACACCTGGCCATTTCAGGTTTAAAGTTTTCCCTTTTATCTCTTCAAGAGTAAACCTGGAAGCCCAAGCCAGGCAATGATTTCTCTCCTGTCCACCACTACCATGTTAGATGTGCTTTTGGATTAGAAAACCTGCTCCTTATATACAGATGAAGTGCAAAAAGCAACTTCTGGGTGATCCAATTAGAAAAAGGCTTTCATTCCTCCAGACCCACACACCCTGAGGCAGGCATGACAAACTTAAGGCTATGGGGATTTCAGCACCACACCCATGCCCTTGGCATGGTGTCCCTGCCTACACACAGGGTTCAATTTGAGTTGTGAACTGAACCATTTGAATTTATACACTTTGAACTGTTTATCAGCTATAAAAATGAAAATTTCATCTGGATTCATCTAAAACAGGTTGTGCAAGGTTAATCAGCTAAACCATACCCGTTTAGGTGGGAGAGCCTTGGGACCAAGAACTGCTCTTTCTTCCAGCATTGTATTGGAGTTTAGGTGCCAGTAATCAGTAACATCTTTGAAGATATTAAATCAATTCTAAATAAAACAAACTGACCAAAGTAAAACAAACTGTGTGGGAATGGTGTCTCTGAAAAAATCTGGAAGGGAAGCAAAGGTGACATAGTCTAAAAATTATGGTTTTTAGAAAACAGCTTTATGAATACTCTTGGGCCTTATTTGTGTAGTCAAAAGCTATTTGAGAATTTGGGCATTCTAATTTTCCAGATATGGTCTCAAAGACTCTCCTGCATTTTCTGTTTTGGGTCAGGATGGGGTAGAGGATTGCATACTTTCACAGAAGTTTGGAGGTTTGACAAGTTGTTGGAAATATTAAAGAATATATATTTATCAGTAATCCACCCATGTTTTGTTTCTGTATGATCAGCAATTCATTAAATATCTATTTTCCTATGGTATCAAGTTCAAAAGCAGATGTGGATCACATAGATTTCAGTTTCCTTACTAGAAGTTTACTTCCATCATTTTACAAATCTTTAGAAAAATCTAAGTTCGCTTGGCTTCATTGAGGATACAACTGTGCAGATACAGTTGTTCGGTGTTTCCCCACATTATTTCCTTTCTTCTTTTAACCCTTTCCTACTCAACTGTTTTATCCTCCTTCCCCGCTGTTGTTTAGTCGGTAAGTCATGTCTGATACTTGCAACCCCATGGACTGTAGCTTGCTAAGCTCCTCTGTCCATAGGATTTCCCAGGTAAGAATACTGGAGTGGGTTGCCATTTCCTTCTTACCCACTCAGGGACAGAACCCACCACTCCTGCACTGGCAGATGGATTCTTCCCCACTGACCCACCAAGGAAGCTCCCTTCCCGCCTAGCTTGCATGTAATTTGCAGTATTCTTCTATCTTTTTCATAGAACTTATTCATCTCTGTTCCTGGAGATGGAAAGTCCAAACCTGTTACTTAATTTCACTGTAGGTTCCACTGGTTCTCCTAAAGTTATAGCATTCTGGAGAAGTTCTCTGAGAACTTGCACATATGTTTTTACTTCCCAAATAAGTAGATACGCTTTGATTGCTCTTAAGCAAGCCAGGCATTCCCCGCTCCCCACCCCCACCCCCAGTGCAATTTTTAAAAAACTGAAGTAATTGCTTAATTTCCCTCTTTCATCTGGCAGATAGATGATGATTTGCCAAGGCCAGGATAGAACCGGTTTTCTATCTCAAATAAGTATCGGTGCGTTGGGGGAAATTTTATGAACTCAAATGGGAATGCAAATGCTATACCGTTCAGCACTTGGAGCTAATCAATTATTCACGATAGCAGAGCTATTGAAAACTTGCAAACGTAAAGTACCAGGGGCTGCTGCTGCTGCTAAGTCGCTTCAGTCGTATCCGACTCTGTGCCACCCCATAGACGGCAGCCCACCAGGCTCCTCTGTCCACGGGATTCTCCAGGCAAGAATACTGGAGTGGGTTGCCATTTCCTTCTCCAGGACCAGGGGCAGACCCTATAAATTCAGCCTGCCACTTCCGGAGAGCCACTGCTGAGGCCGCCTGCAGGACCGTAGTTAAAATCCTCGGGCCCTGCGCCACGCGGGCCTCCCCACGCGGCCCTCTTGCTCCCCGCGCCGCACATGGGACCCGACCGCACGGCGGAGCTAGGCTGGCACCGGCCGGAGGAGGGCGCCGTGGTCACGGGGAACGTGGCGCGTGCCTCCTGGCGCTGGCTGAGAAGACCCGAGTATTCGCAAGAGAGACTTTATTTTTTGCGCCATCCTATAGTCGCGTGCGCTCCGGGCTTTTGCCGACTCCAGGTTGTCTTGGGTGGGGAGCCCAGTGGGTGACGGAGGAGAACCTTGGCCTTGCGCGGTGCTTCGGGCTGGGCTGCGGTCCGGGAGCCGCGACGCGGTCGGTTTCGTCCGGACTCGAGCTTCCCAGCAGCGCCCTCCCCCGGGGCGGGCCCAGACTTTCGGGGCCGCGACGAGTGGGCGGCAAAAAGCCGGTGGCGGACCGGGCGAGCGGCTGCAAGGAGCGGCGAGACTCGAGCGGCCGGGCTGGTGCCGGGACGAAGCGGCCGCGGCGATCGGAAGAGAACGGGGCCGGGGCAGGAGGAGGAAATAGAGCCGATGAAGGGGAGCTGCCGCCGAGGAAGGAGGCGGATCCTTTCGGCGGCCGCTGCCGCTGTTCCGGGACGCGGTCCAGGGAGTCTGCCCGCCCGCGAGGTGCTGGCCAGGTAGCTCCCCACCCAGAGGGCGCCCTCCCCGGCCCCTCCCAGGGCGCCCGGCACGGAAGGAGCCGGGACCGCGCTCCCGGGTGGCCAGGGCGCACCGCACCCCGAGAGCGGCGCCCTTGAGCCGCACCGCGCAGCAGGTTCGCGAGCCTACTTGTCGGCCGGCCAAGAAAAGGAAGCGCGGTCCCTTCCCGCTCAGCCCGGCTCCCCACCCCGTGTACTCTACACCCTGCAGCGGGCGAGCGGCGCGGCCACGGAGGCGCCGAGGAGGGGCGAGCCGCCGCCGGGCAGCGGCGTCCCTTCGGGGGAGAGGGCGCCGGAGAGGAGGCGGCGGCGCGGCGCGGAAGGCGCGACGCGGGATGGCAGCTGCTTAGCCCGGCGCGCGCGGAGCAGCCCCGAGCTGTGGCTGGCCAGACGGTGCGGCTGGGCGGGCGACGCCGCCGCGGCAGCCCGGCCGGGAGAGATGAGCGCGGAGGCGGGCGAGGGCATCACTTTCTCCGTGCCACCCTTCGCCGAGGGCGGCAGCTACCGGAGGGGAGGAGCGGCGACGGCGGCCGAGGACGAGGAGAACCAGCTGCCACCGCCGCCACCGGGCAGCTTCTGGAACGTGGAGAGTGCCGCCGCTCCCGGCGCCGGCTGTCCCAGTGCCACCTCCGGGAGCAGCGCCACCCGGTGCCGGGGCAACTCTGGGGGCGGAGGCGGCCGACGGACCACGGTGGCCTATGTCATCAACGAGGCGAGCCAGGGGCAGCTGGTGGTGGCCGAGAGCGAGGCCCTGCAGTGCCTGCGGGAGGCGTGCGAGACGGTGGGCGCCGCCCTGGAGACCCTGCATTTTGGGAAACTGGACTTTGGGGAAACTGCGGTGCTGGACCGATTTTACAATGCAGGTGCGTGCGATTTTACAGTGCAGGGCCCCAGCCTCCGCGGTCAGGGGCCACCGCAGGGGGAAAGCTGTTGTTCCCCCTCCCCCCGCCCCCAAAAGAAAAATCGATCAGTTTCTGGGCAGCAGTCGAGCATCTCATTTATTTACTTCTTGCCCCACCTTAGGGGCAGCGAGCGGCGCTGCGTGACTGCTCGGGTCGCTCGCAGCTCGGGGCAGAGTCTGACCGCCCGGCCGCCGGCCCGCGCTGGGAGTCGCGGGGTGCGTGTGGTCCTCTTGAAGAACTTCGGTTCGCCTGCACTGCGAGTTTTTTGTCCCAGTCAGCCCTGCTCTATCCAGTGTTTTGGTTTCTCTTCTGTTAGGTTTGGCCCACATTTTCCTTCTATATATACCTGTGCCTGTTTTAGAAGATGTCCTCATTTTTTTTCCGTGTACTTTTGAGAGTACAAAAATTCTGACTTGTGCCACGCAGCCAGCTGCACGCAGAGCGGATCTGTATGAATTTGCATGTTATGTCACGATCTTCCCAACTCCCTTTCCCTGAAGTTTGGTGGCTTGATTTCCCACCTCTTACCAATTTGAATTTTCAAGTAATTACTTTCAAAAGCAACTTTTGTAACTTGACAGTGAACTTGCGTGATATCTCTGTTGGAATTTTGGTGAAGAAGAGCAGAGTCTGTTTTTTATGACTCCATATACCCCCGATGGGCTGGCAAGTATATAATTTAACATTATGTAAAACGCTGATACCCAGTTTTAATAACTAAGTTAGATTGGCCATTAAAGTGTGCCCATTAAAGTGACTGCTAGAGTAATTCATGAAAAAAAATATTTTCAGCCACAGATTTCAGAAAGTGTCATTGCAATTCAAGTGACTGGAGCAATTTGCTATCTGTTAGCAAATGTTAGAGATAAAAGCATGTTATTGAAATTAACCTTTAGCACCCTGTACAACCAATGTTGAGAATATATACATATTTATTTTTTTTGTAAATGTGGGCATAAAATTTGATTTAATGGTGCTTTCAGACAATAAGTTTCTTGCACTGTGATCGCATAGAAGGTTTTATATTCCAACCTTGTTTCCAGTTCTGATTCTCTTCAGTCTTTTTAGAACACCTGAAGTAGGCTTATGTCAGCCTTGGAATTTAGCCAAAACTGAATATTTTAAGAACAAGAAGAACTTCATGTGAAGGAAGCCAGATTAAATAAACTAGGACTTTCTGGTTCTGGTATATTTTACAGTATTAGTCTTCATAACTGGACATGGGTAGAATATAGTTTAGCTTGGGTCTTTGTGTGACTTGCTATAAAAATTACGTAAATATAACATTTCTAAAAATTGTAGCATTTTTATTTTTGGATTATAATTTGGAAAAAGCTTCAAAGAACTAAAAGATATATGAGGAAGACACCCAATGAAGTGCTAAACCTATTTTTATTGCTTTGATAGATTGGGTATTTTTTTATAAAAATAATCTTTAAGCTAATTTGAAAGACTTTCCTAACAAGCTTCACGTAATGTTTATTCTCCAAATACTACCTCTGGGAAAGGGAGAGAGAAAGACTAGATGGTACCAGACATTTGAAATGTATCTCATTTAATCCTCCAAGCAAGCCTATGAGGGAAGTATTTAGCTACTCTCTTTAGATGAGAAAACCATCATCAGTGATGGAGGGGCTCCATCACTGGCTCAAGGTCATGGGTAATAACTGGTCAATGGAGGGTCCCACTTTGGGTGCCTGACTGTAAAAGGTCCGGCTTCACCCTTGCTACCTCCATTTAGCTGTACTGATTTATTCTCAGAATTAAGAACGGGAAGCATCGAACTCGTGATGGAGAGCTGGCGGGGATGGGGATGTTGTGAGCCATCGTGTGCAATGTGGAATAGTGGAGAGGAGGACACGCTCTAGGGAGACCAGTGTTTCCGGGCCAGCTCTGGCCCATCCCACTGCTGAGCTCAACCTAGGCAGGCCCCAGTTTCACCCCTGCCTGTGACCTGAACCCTCAGGTCTCTCGTTCAGCAAGAAAACATTGACGAGGTGACAGAATGAAAATGGTATCGGTTTTGTTTTTCTAAACCGAGGGAGGCCAAGGTGAACAGCAGTAGAACTCGACTTCTGATTTCTAAGAGAGCACTTGCTTGTCCTCTGTAAAGAGCCAGATGGCATAAACATTTTAGGTTTTGCTGGAGGTGTCTCTCACACCGCCTCAGTTCTGCAGGTGTTACTCAAGAGGAGCCATAAAGAGGATCTAAATAAATCATCCTGGCTGTATTCCAACAAAACTTTGTTAATGGATATTGTCAGATTTATGAAATTTATATCATATTATTCACAAAGTGATATTCAACCATGTAAAAAATAGAAAAACCATTCCTAGCTTGCAGGCCTTGCAAAAACAGGCCTGGTAAGGTTTTGGCCCCATGCTGACCTCTTCTCTGCATCTAGTACTGCCACTTGAAAGTTGAATCGTTATGACATAGTGGGAAGAACTTTATCCCTCTAGTCTGGTCTCAGTCTTCATCCTGGCTCTGCTCTGAACCATGTAATTGTGAGTGAGGTCCTTTGTCTCCTTCAGTGGCCTAAACAATTGGACCAGGGATGGAGGGGGAGAGGGGAAATGAAACTAAATTTCCAGGAATTTCTCATGTAATTCTATGAGTTTGCAAAGGAAGGCAGCAAGGTGTGCTACGACAGAGCATCTGAACAAGAGTTTCAGGATCTGGATTCTGGATTTCATGATCTTGGTTCTTCTCTAATCTGGAGCAAGTCATTTAAAATCTCAGAGAAGGGTTGTAATAACTGGTCTCTGAGATTCCCTCCAGCCCTAAATTCTGTACTTTAAAATTATAACAGTGTTGATTTAAAAAGGAATCACTTCAGTTCATAGAGATGAATGAACTGCTTGTATGGATAATGTTGCCATCTCCAGGAGCTCAGGGTTGGTGAGCAGCACAGATTCAAGTGCAGATTTCTGGTTGTGAGAGTCCTCAGTGGAATGCCTTGGGCTTCCAGGAAATAGCCTCTGGAATCAAACCGGAAGAAGGGTGGGTCAGAGGTGTCCCCCTCCAACCTGAGATAGAATGGTAAACAAGGAGGATTTAGCAAGGGCCTCAACATTTAAAATGGAATGTTGGTGTTGAAGTAGTTTGATTACATTTTTACAAGCTTCTGCTCTCTATGTGTACGGGGGTTTTCTAAAGCATGGATTGCAGTTACAGGTTTTCACTGATTTTTCCTATTTGATTATTGTTCAACTATAATCAAGTTTGTCCTTTGACTACTCTTGTCATTCTTTCATTTCCATCCTGAAACTAGTGTTCTATCCAAGATTTTATGAAAATTCATCATATATATAAGACTAGCACTCAGAGATGTCAGTTGACAGGCTAATAACACCCCTTCCCAGGCCCCTGCATTATAGACAGTAAATTTCTTGAAAAGCTAAGAGATGTCAGTGATACAAATGTCAGTGATACAGATGTTAGTGATGCAGAGCTATTCCACTGAGGTAGACAGGCCCTAAATGGCAGGGACTCAAATTTTTTCTTTAAAAAATGAACAGTACTTTTGCAAAGTATAGCTGTGATAGACTTTACTATTCCCCTACTTGCTTATGAGAAAACTGAACCGTAAAGGAGTTATATTCATTCGTTCAGCCTAAATGATTTAAGGTTGCTGCTTAGAACCAGAAGCACACTTTTCCTTAGAAACAGTATTATAGATGGTAGTTAGATTTGGGTCTAGCCAAGAACACTCCTTAACTCAGTGAACTTGAAGTCTGGAGCTCCTTTGTCTATTTAAGCAGTAAAATTGTGTTGCTGGCCAACCTAAAACTGAGTCCATCTTGCCCTGAGTTAGAATTGGTAACTTGTGCTCACCTAGCTTGTGGTAGCATCTTGGCTGGATGTAGGAGTATCACTTTGGATTGGTGGTGTTGGAAGGAGAGGCTGTGGAGAGGCAGGGGACAAAAGAAGTCTTGGGAAGCTTCGGGGAGAGGAGGGAGGCTGGACAGTGAGGGAGGGAGAAGGATGTTCAGTGAAGGAGGAAGCGATACCAGCAGGGGATCCAGAACACCTTCACCTTCATCCCCTCCAAACCTATTTATGGTCCTTGAATCCCAGCTGATGTAAGACCCAGGGACAGTGTTCTGTTCACGGCCACCTCGCTTCTTCTTGGGGCTCACAGTTGGATGGCTGCCTGCTTCCCCCTTCCCTGCCTCCACACCGCCCCCCACCCCCCACAACTACCATTGTATCCCCTGGCCTTTCTCTTAGGCAGGCTCTCTGTAGATTGCAATCTCTTACTCAGCCTATCACCCAGTAGCAGCAAGTGGGGAACAGGAAGGAAACATATGCAAGTCAAAATTTTAAGAATTTAGCCTTTATATTTTCATGGGTGTAGTGTTCCCGCCTTGCTTGTGATAACAGTCTCCTTTTTGGCCATGTCACTGGACAGGCATCTGAACTTTCTGGGTTTGGTTTCACTTGCTTCCAGCACAGCTCCCTAGGACTTCCAATCTTATTTGATAACAAAACAATGCAAACATAACCTTTGTATCCTGTATATCTCAGAATGAGAAGTTCCTGAGAGTCTTCCAGCCCACTTCTGCATCTTCTGCTTTTAAATCCAGTGAAGCTTTTATCCATACTGTCTCATATATTTGGAGAGAGAAGGTGATGTCAGTGTTTCCTAAATAGTGGTTCCCATGAGCTGGTTTTTAAAAAATTGAAGACTGACATGAATTTGTCATTTTATTTTTCCAAGTAAGGATATTAAAAAGAAGAAGAAAACTCAACAACCAGCCAACCACTGCCACTATTTCTTAAAAAGACATTTTTTTAATGTTAAATTAGGGAAACATAATCTTAAAGAATAGCTTTTTACATATAGTAAATATATGGAAAAATGCATTATTTATTATTATTTTTCCCATTTCACCATGATGGTGAAACTCTATTTTATTATAGATAAAAACTCTATTATGCCAATCAACAGAATGGTGTTTGAGAAGCTCTGATCTAGACCACCTACAGCCCCTTCCCACTTTCAGTCAGTCTTTCTTCAACCAAGGAACAACCTTAGAAAATTATCAAAAGAGCAAATGTCGGCAAACTCATTAAAAAAAAAAAAGGTCTAGTTTAGGAAGGGGTTAAAAAAAATTATCCCAGTGGAGCCACGCTCATGTTTTTTGCTGGCATATCCTTGTCCACCCTGTGGGAGCACAGAGCACTATGCCTCCTCTTGCTTTCTTGGAGGCAAAATTAAAATTTTTCCAAAAGGATTTTACTAGAAAATTGGAAAAAAGCACAGCTAAAAAGAAGACTCCAAAACACAAAGTACATTTGTTTGTAGAGCACTCATTTCTTACCCCAAAGAGTCAAGTGCAGATTGTCATCACTGATCCTGCTTCCCAGGCTGTTGGCTCCTTGGCTCAACTTGGTCACCTTTGGTCTGCTTCAGAGAGTCGTCAGTTGAATTACAGTCGGTTCCACCTCTAGGTGAAGCCTAATTATAGGCACACAACTTGGCCTTGTCTCACCAGTGGCCTTGGCTGCTGCCAGCCTTCTGGGAGTCCTCTGCTTCGAGTTAGTTCCCCTCCGGCGGCTACGGGGACTGTCCCCTGCTTCCTGTTTTGGAGGCCTGGTTAGCAGCCCGTTCAGTTCCTGTTTCTGGTTTGCAGGATAAACCTGGTTCACTGCTTCTTTGTGGAGCAGTGGGAGATCAACAAGCACAAAGCCCAACGAATATGCGAGTTTCCACCAACAGGTACCAACTGGTTCTGCTTTGCAAGTAGTTGTCCCAAGTGTTCCCTCGAGCAGCATCCCACTCTGCCTGAGGCAGGATGAGAGTTGAGACTGTAATAAGTGAGGTGGGAGTGGACACTTTTGCAGGAACTACAGCTATGTGGGTATCAGGAAGAAACCAATCACCAACAGCCTTGGGAAAGGTATATCTTGAAGAAAACCGCCTCGCCTTCCTGTAAACTGGATATAGTTAAGTGGGGAAACTGGCTTTGTTTAAGAAAGATTCCCCTTATTTTCAGGGAGCAAAGTTCGATTTGCAAGTTTTCTTAGTGGCATAAAAGAAAGCTAGGAAAGCAGAGCAAAATGATAAATTATTTTAAAATCCACTGATGATTCAAATACACTGACTGCTTTTGTTGTTTTAATATATTGGCTTTTATCTCTGGCTGGAGATGTTGACTTAAGGAACTCATCAAAAGATGTGTCAGATTATTACAGAAGGAGAGAGGGTATGAGTGAGGCAAAGCTGAGTTTTAAAGTCTTGTCAAATCTTACCAAAAAAAACTTTAAAGTGAGTTCCTAACATCTTAATGTGTTTTATTTTATAATTTTTTTTCTGAAGAAAACATAAAAACTAAAAGATACAGAATCCAGGCTACCTTGTGGCAGTCTTCTTAGGAGACAGAGAAGAGAGGAGAAAAAATTTAAATGTTCTTAGAGTCTCCTACTAGAAATCCTAGCAGAGCCAACCTGTGTAACTTAAATGCTTCCGGAGTTGCACAGGGTAGCAGTAAACATTCCATTTTATGCCAGCCTTTTCTGTTACAATAGGTAATCAACCATGGGCAAAGCAATTGCCTTTGGTATATGATTCATACAGGAAGCGAGTTGTATTCTTTGGTACAGTAAGGCTCTAAATGTAGTTCTGACCAATTAGTATTTTCCAACACTTTTAGTCTCTTCTAAGACCTCTTAAGAGACAGAAACGGAGAACTACCCTAGTGAATTATTAGTGGATGTCAGGCCATTTGACTGTTGACTCTAAACCATGTAAAACTGGGTATTTCCTGGTGGTGGTTTAGTTGCTAAGTCGTGTCCGTCTCTTGCGATTCCACGGACTGTAGCCTGCCAGGCTCCTCTGTCCATGGGATTCTCCAGGCAAGGATACTCTGGAGATCATTCCAACCCAGGAATCAAACCCAGGAAGCCGTGTCTTTGAGGAAGCTCAGAGAGAATTCACTGTCCTTTCAAAATCTTAGTTTCTCCTATTTCTTATTTGAAAGTCACCCCCAAAGAATTAAGGAAACCCAGGCTATGACATGTCAAGTACCTCTTGATATCACATTCAGTTCAGTTCAGTTGCTCAGTCATGTCTGACTCTTTGCAACCACATGGACCACAGCACTCCAGGCCTCCCTGTCCATCACCAACTCCCAGAGTTTACTCAAACCTATGTCCATTGAGTTGGTGATGCCATCCAACTATCTCATCCTCTTCTCTTACCCCCTTCTCCTCCTGCCTTCAATCTTTCCCAGCATTAGGGTCTTTTCCAATGAGTCAGTTCTTCACATCAGGTGGCCAAAGTATTGGGGTTTCAGCTTCAGCATCAATCCTTCCAATCTGTTTCAGCATCAGTCCTTCCAATCAGTTTCAGCATCAGTCCTTCCAATCAGTTTCTTGTGCAAAGATCAGTTTAGAGCTGAGGCTATCGAGGACCAGGAGTGTGATTCCCGCTGTCTTGGGGCCATGGCATGTCTTACCTATCTCTCCAGTGTTTTCCAGGTTTATAGTTTGTTCACACCGGGGTGTAGGTGATGTCATATGGCTAGATGAGGGTGATAATGTAAATGTGTGTTGTTTTATGCAATGGAGTCCTCTTTTGATTATCTTACGTGCTCCAGAAAATAAATAGATGTGGCGGTGTAGTTGTTCTATACGTCACAGTTGAGAAAACTCCACCTTGGAGAAGGGTATTTGACTTTGGCCAGAAGAAATCAGCTGGCTGAGTAGGGAGTCAAACTCATGTCTTCAGAATTCCGAATAATCAAGGTGTTTTCCCCTCGCAGTGAAAAAGGTTTCAGAACACACATGCTGTTTAAGAGGATCAGTTCTAATATCTTGGTCCATGATAAGGAGAATTTGAAGAGCCGAGATTTCTCTCTCTCTCTCTCTCTCACACACACACACACAATCAGGAATGCTGAAATGATTTGCTAATAGATGCCAAACTGACTAATGTGCTGTAAGATAATTCTTAAGTATAAGACAATTCTTAAGTATAAATGTTGGAGTTGTCTTTTCTACAGGATGGAAATCAATTGTATCTCTACCAAAGAATATTTCTTTGTATTGCTGCAGACGGATATTATTTGCATTACTATCAGTTTTATACAACTTAATATTTATCCCCAAAGCATTATCAAATGGTTTTATCACTAGAAGGACAATCAAAGGTATTTTTGTTTTTTGTTTTTTTTTAAATCAGATAATTCCCAGAGCATGGCTTGACCAGAACCAAGTCAGAATAGACTGCTGTGTTGCTTACAGTGTCTGCAAACCCAGCTTTATTCATATACTGGCAAATCATTATTACTAATAGGAACTTCAGTAGTCCAGACACCTTCAAATAGGTTTCTTTTTTGCAAGGAAAAAATGCTTATAATATTTTAGAGGACTGGTAAATTTGCTGTAAAACTATATATACCAAATATGTTACTTTGATCTTTGTAGTTTAAGACCAGTGAACCAACCAGTGAAGTTGCTCAGTCGTGTCCAACTCTTTGGGACCCCATGGACTGTAGCCTTCCAGGATCCTCAGTCCATGGAATTTTCCAGGCAAGAGTACTGGAGTGGGTTGCCATTTCCTTCTCCAGGGGATCTTCCTGACCCAGGGACTGAACCCAGGTTTCCCACATTACAGGCAGTTGCTTTACCGTCTGAGTCACCAGGGAAACCCAATTTAAGGCCATTGCTACCCAGATGAACACCATGTTACTGTGTGCTGGGCGCCATACCAAACACTTCACATGCCCAATCATATTCCTTATTCAGTGTTGATGAGGCAGATGGCATCAATAGATCAGTTTTACATATGGGGAAATTGAGACCCAGCAGAGGTCATCACTTTCCCAGTGCCACTTGATAGAACCAAGTTTTGAATCTGAAGCTGTCTGATCCCAGAGTCTGTTCATTTATTTACTGAGAAATGAGAATGTATTTAACTCATGGGGCTTAATAATTGAATAAAAATGAATATGGTTTCCTATCTCACAGCATATATGGAAATCAGATCCAAATAGATGAGGGACTTAAAGCTGAGAGGGAAAATTCAGAGTCTGTTCATTTACAACTATGCTCTCTTGTCTCCTAGAAATAAGTTTTCTGTTTGAGAATATTTATATTACAGCCTTCTTATCATAGATATTAAAGTTGACTACTTAAAAATCTGCAAGATTTCTTTCCAAGGTCTGCACAGAATTAGGCTGAGTGTAATTTCTGCCTTTTATGATCTTTCAGTCTGCCCATTGAATTCAACAATTTAATAAGTAATTATTTAATAAGCCTAACAAATGCAAGGTGATACTCTAAGTAGTGATATGTGAAAACTCCAAGGAAACTCTTACAGACGTCAATGATTTCACCGAATTGGACACATGAGAACAATGTTCATTACTGTGAAAATAAATGTGAAAATGCATTGAAGACAAAAATCTTACACATCTGTGAACTATGCATTAGGCTCTTCATTTATTTTTATGTGAAATCAGTATCATATTCAAAATTATGTAGATAAGTACTCAGTTGTATTAAAAAACCTTTAAGGTCTTTTATAAATATTGACAGAATCTCACTAAATTGACCTCAAGGAAGTATTGTAAATAATTCTTTACCAAAGAAAAATTCTTATATACTGACTTGTAGAAACAAGTAGAGTTACTACCTGAGACTTAGAATCTTTTTTTTTTATATTTTGTTTTTATAGTAGTGAAATTTGATCTAGCTCAGAATTCTCTTGTATTAGTCCTTTTAGTTTGTGAAAAAAAATTGAGGCTATTTTAGGTAATTGCAACACACCAGTGGTGTAGTATTAGATAATGGAATTTGAATGGCAAACATGTATTAGATACAGTGATGCATGCAGAACTGTATCTGTATTACAGTATATGTAAAAATGACTGAGTTTGAAATCTGGGCTACCTTTGAAGTTCCTAATCATAGTTATTAATGTATACTTTACACAACCTTTCTAATTGTTTTTGAGTCACACACACACAGTTGATGTATGTTAGCTCTATCAATACAATTTCTAGATTTCTATAAATTGATCTGGGAAACTAGCTTTGTTGATCCAGTGAAAATCCATATCATCAAATCTGGACAGTAAGATTTTAGTTTTTTGAAAACTAATTCTTGGTCCATTTACTGTTAACTATTTATATACAGTCAGAGTAAGAAAAGATTTCTAGGCCATATAGAGGGGCAGAATCTGGCTTTACAACCTAATGGATCTCTTTATGTGTTTGTGTATGTATGTGTGTGTTGTTAGTTGCAAAACAGGATTGGGGTGTAAGTTGCTTGGCTTGACCTAGTGAAATTTGAGAACAGTGTTGTAGCTTGCACGTGAGTTATGGTGAGAATAGTTGGCTTAACTTTTCTTGCCCAGCAACTTAGTACTGCCAATAGCCTATGTGCTTAAAGTACATTTGGCAGTTGGTAAATCTGAAATAAAGTTGGAAAGGAAATGCCAGGCTTGACTCTAGACAGAGTCCTAGACTCCTCTTTCCTTTATAAATGCAGTAGTGTAGAACATTTATTTAATCATTAAATATGACACGTGAGTGGGTTACCAAGGACTGATCCTGCTGTTTACTAGAATGTTGACCTGCACATCTGCATTTGTTTTGTTTCCAAAGTCTAAAATTAAGGCTTGTCAGCATTATGAAATCTTTTGCACAGTCAGCTATGCTTTTGACTTAACATTTAATTTCCAGGAGTATTTTGTTAGTGCTGACTGGTCCTTCGAGCATATATTCAAATAAGTGGCATCCTTGGTCATAAGTGTTAATTTTGATTGATTTATGTCACATCAAAGTTGTTATTCTTGTTTAGTTGCTAAGTTATGTCTGATTCTTTGTGAACCCATGGACTGGGTAGCCTGCCATGCTCCTCTGTCCATGGGATTTTCCAGGGAAGTAGATTTTATCAGGCAAATGGAGTGGGTTTTCGTTTTCTTCTCCAAGAGATCTTCCCGAGCCAGAGACCGAACCCAAGTCTCCAGCATTGGCAGGCAGGTTTTTTTTTTTTGTTTTTTTTTTTTTACCACTGAGCCAGCAGGGAAGCCCGCACATCAAGGTATGAATGACAAAATCTATTTATCACAAGCATAATATGTTTACAAAGTTCACTTTTTAAGGTTCTTTTGAAGAAATGAGTTAGATGCAAATATGTGCCAATTAAGAAGGTAAATTGCAGGAGCATTTACAAGCTGTTAACGTGTAAATATTCATCAGTATTCACGAATAACAGGGTTAAGGAATGGCTTACTTGGATTTATAGAACGTTTAAAAATTCAGACAAAATTCTGTTTTTGGTTCTTTGTTTAAGGGAACAGAAGTCAGACAAATGGCAGACCAGAATTGTAGGTGACTGAGCTTAAGTAACCTCTATGGAGTTTTATGGTTACATTTATAACTATCATTCGGTGCCCCTTTAGGAAATCTTGGAGAAGGTAAAATTTGATAACATGAGAGCGACACTTTTCTACATCAGCCAAATCGCTTAAACACTTGGAGCCAAAGTTAAGATATGGCGCTCTTTAGTTTTCCTCCAGCACTGACATATTTTCACTGTTTGGTGAAAGTTAGATAAGAAAAGTGCTCCTTCACAATTTTTAAGCTTCACTGAGTTCGGGACTCTGCATCTGGTCAGATTTTATTAAAGAAGCAGATTTCATCTTGTTAAATATATATGAACATTCTTCATGATGGATAATCTCTTGATTATCCAAGGCTGGTAGCTTCTCCTTATTGCTTAGTTCCTTTCGTTTTTTTTCAGAAATTGGAGTATAATTGCTCTACAATGTTGTGTTCGTTGCTGCCATACAACCATGTGAATCAGTTATATGTATACATATATCTCCTCCCTCTTGAGCCTTGCTCCTACCCCACCCCATCCCACCCCTCTAGGTCATCAGAGAGCTAAGCTGCCTGTGTTATACCACAACTTCCCACTAGCTGTCAGTTTTACACATGATAGGATGAATTGAGAGGTTAGCATTTCCATTCATTTAAAAGATTTATTTATTGCTGGGTCATCATTGCTGCTGGGGCTTCGTAGTCTCCTGGGCTTCTCTCTAGTTGTGGTGCATGGGCTTCCCACTGGGGTAGCTTCTCTTATTGTGGAGCACAGGCTAGAGGGTGCTCAGGCTCCCGGACTCGAGAGCACAGGCTCAATAGTTGTGGTGGATGGGCCCAGTTTCCCTGTGGCATGTGGGATCTTTCCCGATGAGGAATCGAACCCATGTCCCCTGCATTGCAGGCACATTCCTTACCACTGAGCCAGCAGGGAAGCCCTCCATTCATTTTCAATCTTGGAATAGCCCTAGAGGGGCCAGACACCATCATTAGAAACAAGTAAGTTGTTCACACAAAACAAAAAAAACTCGTGCCGCTGTGTTGTGACACCATTTGGGAATTTTGAACAAAATTACACTATGATATTTATGTGTCGGCATGCCTTAATTTTCCCGGACCCACCATTATTTGATAGGTTTGTGCTTCCCTCTGAAAATATCATTAGACATATTGGAATAAGTTTGCAGAGACAGATGTATGAAGCAGTCTTGATTTTTCTGTTTTTAAATTTCACTTTCCTGGGGCTGATTCTCCTTGGCGTATTTGTCGGGGGAGCTAGAGTATGTTCCCTAAACAGATTCCATGCCAGAGGATAAGCCAACTTAATTTGAGAAGATTTTCTAAGAGCATTAACAGAGGGAAAAAAAAACAAAAACCTATGATTGGAGAATCCAAGGTCCTGATCTGCTTTCAGTTTTCAGTTACCTGGTCTAAATTCTGAAAGCTTCATTTAAGACTTGGACTGACTTATAAGCTTCTGATGACTTTATATTTAGTCTATGAGAATTACCTTCTCAAGTCTTGTAATTGTCCCCTTTAGCCACAGAAGAAAGTATTGCCCAACATTTGAGCTATAATGTGTACGTAATATGTGGTCGCCAGGAAAATTCCTTCCTGAGCCCAACATATTGTATAGTTATTTATGAGCTGGAGCTTAGCATGCTTTTTCATTTAAGCTAAGAATAATCATGGAACTATTTAACTTTTTATTTTTTAGCCTCTCTTTAAGACTTGTGTAAGTTTTTATTACATGTTTATGTTAGTCTGTTACCTCTTAAAATAATCCCCTAAAAGCTATTAAGTACATTTTAACTTGTTTACTTGATTCTTTGGGAGATATAAAAGAAAAAGCTGTTGCTTCATAAGTCTTGCATCATATGTGAAATGACTAAGAAGGAACAACCGAAAAAGTCAAGTCCAATGTAGAAGGATAATGAGAAATCCTTTGTTAGAAAGGTCTGACATAGAAGCAGCAGTTTCAGGTACTTGAAAGGATCATTAAAATATAATTCCACGTCTCCTTTCCTTGTCTGTCTTGTTTATCCTGTATCTCTAGTACCCTATACAGTGCTTGGCACTTAAAAGGCACTTGATATCTGTGGATGGATTGAATGAATGAATATTGCATTTCCCCCTCCTGGTATTTAGTTCTTGATTTTGATATCTGTCTTTTTTACTCAAATGTGACTTAAGTTCCTTGGTGGCAAAGATCACATTTTATGGATCTTGACATGCCCGAGGTCTTCCATTTCTTTGCTTGACCTGTAGATCTGAGCTTGATCATGAAGTGGTCGCACTTACTGATGCTTATGGGATAGAATTCAATGAAATTAACCCTTCTGTTGAGGGGCTCCCAGTTTGGTGCAGGATACCAGCCTATGAAGATATAATAGATTATGCTGATTGCTGATGGCTGTACTGAAAGTTTATATTAAGTGCTTGGAGAACACAAATGACAGAGGATTCTTCTAGTGAAGAAGGGAATGTGGGGGAGGTTCGCTAAGGCTTTGGGCAAGAGGTGATATTTACATTGGGTTTTGAAGGATAACAGTGAAAACACTTACCATGTGTCAGGCATTTTAAATTATGAGGACAAGTGAGTCTTCCTATAAGAAAGAGGCAGAATAAAAAAAGGGCCTGTGGGAGAACACAGACAACACCAGCATTTAAAGATGGACAGAGGAAGCCATCAACCAGTGAGAAAGAGAAGTGGTCGAGAGGTAAGACAGGAATAGAGGAAAGTTCAGAGAGGGGAAGTGAGAGGGAGCGAGGGAGCTAGCTGAAAGCAGCAGAGAGGTCAGAAGTCAGGAAACTTGAATTTTTCAGAGAAATAACTGGACTTGGAGATTAGAAAGCCCCTAATAACTTCTGCCAGAGCAATTCCATGTGAGTAGGTGGCAGTGGTTGTCCCGAATAGCCTCTTGAGTGATTGCTGCTGAACTGCAGAAGGTGTATAACAGAAATTAGTCTTTAAAATGAACCTATCTGTGAAACAGAAAAAGACTCACAAATGTAGAGGTCGGACTTGCGGTTGCCAAGGTGTTGGGGGAGGCATAGACCGGGAGTTTGGGGCTAGCAGATGCAAACTATTACATATAGAATGGATAAACAACCAGGTCCTACTGTATAGCACAGGGAACTGTATTCTATATTCTGAGATAAACCATAATGAAAAAGACTGTAAAAAAGAATGCATATATCTGTGTAACTGAATCATGTTGCTGGGCAGCTGAAATTAACACCGCATTGTAAATCAGCGATACTTCAATTTTAAAAAGATAAATGAAAATAATTTATAATAAATGAAGATAAATGAAAAAAATAAATAAACCAGTGTGTTGGTGAGAGAAACAGAAAGCAAACCCAGGTGCTAGAAGGAGCACTCCCTCCTCCCGGGCTGAGGGACCTTGCCTGGTCCTGCCAGTTGTTTTTATGCCTTAGAGACACGATGAGGTCAGTAAGCCTTTGTGGGCTCACGTATTATTTAACATCGTTTCTGTGGGAACGAGGAATACAAATTCCCAACCATTTTCTTGCAGAAAGAACTTCGGAGCATGACCCTTTGCAAGTGTGCTTGTTTTCTTGGCTAATTGCAATTAGGGCTGAAAGTAGAGTTGCTTTTCTTTGTGAAGTTCTGTAACTTGGATAAATTTGAATTCACAGTGGTATGGGCTTTAAGTTGAGGGTTCTTTACTGGTAGAACTCAGTTTACAGAAGTGCAGAACTTGTTTAGGAGGTGAAGTGTTTACTAAGACAATGGAGAGCTCAGGCTGGGTAAGTAAGGTTTTCATTCTTCTGTCTCCGGTGGCTGGATTTCAAAGATTTTTGAAGCCCAAAGAATAAGAAGTGAGATCAAAAAATGCTTTTATTATTTCCTCAGCCACTTGAAACACTTCGTTGCATCTGACTGGCCACTTATTAGTAAAAATGATTCTTTCTTTAAATGAGATCTTTTTTACATAATGCTATCTCACTTTGTAAATGTGTGCGTGTGTGTGTGTGAGTGTATGAATGCACATGCACAAATCACATCTGACTCTTTGTGAATCCTTTGGATGGTAGCCTGCCAGGCTGCTCTGTCCATGGAATTTTGAAGGCAAGAAGACTGGAGTGGGTAGACGTTTCCTACTCCAGGGATCTTCCCCATGCAGGGACTGAACCTGCATCTCCTGTGTTGGTAGGCGGATTCTTTAGCATTGTGTTACCTGGGAAGCCCTGTAAACCTATCAGTTCAGTTCAGCTCAGTCGTGTCCGACTCTTTGCGACCCTGTGGACCGCAGCTCACCAGGCCTCCCTGCCCATCACCAGCTCCTGGAGTTTACCCAAACTCATGTCCATTGAGTCAGTGATGCCATCCAACCATCTCATCCTCTCTCGTCCCCTTCTCCTGCCCTCAATCTTTCCCAGCATCAGGGTCTTTTCAAATGAGTCAGCTCTTCGCATCAGGTGGCCACAGTATTGGAGTTTTAGCTTCAACATCAGTCCTTCCAAAGAACACTCAGGACATATCTCCTTTTGGATGGACTGGTTGGATCTCCTAGCAGTCCAAGGGGCTCTCAAGAGTCTTCTCCAACACCACAGTTCAAAAGCATCAATTCTTCGGTGCTCAGCTTCTTTATAGTCCAACTCTCACATCCATACATGACCACTGGAAAAACCATAGCCTTGACTAGATGGACCTTTGTGGGCAAAGTAATGTCTCTGCTTTTTAATATACTGTCTAGGTTGGTCATCGGGATTTCCCTAGTGGCTCAGACGGTAAAACGTCTGCCTACAATGCAGGAGACCCGGGTTCTATCCCTGGGTTGGGAAGATCCTCTGGAGAAGGAAATGGCAGCCCACTCCAGTACTCTTGCCTGGAAAATCCCATGGAAGGAGGAGCCTGGTGGGCTACAGTCCATGGGGTCTCAAAGAGTCAGACACGACTGAGCGGCTTCACTTCACTTCACTTCACTAGGTTGGTCATAACTTTCCTTCCAAGGAACAAGCGTCTTTTAATTTCATGGCTGCAGTCACCATCTGCAGTGATTTTGGAGCCCCCAAAAATAAAGTCAGCCACTGTTTCCACTGTTTCCCCATCTATTTGCCATGAAGTGATGGGACCGGATGCCATGATCTTTGTTTTCTGAATGTTGAGCTTTAAGACAACTTTTTCACTCTCCTCTTTCACTTTCATCAAGAGACTCTTTAGTTCTTCTTCACTTTCTGCCATAAGGGTGGTGTCATCTGCATATCTGAGGTTATTAATATTTCTCCTGGCAATCTTGATTCCAGCTTGTGCTTCATCCAGCCCAGCGTTTCTCATGATGTACTCTGCATATAAGTTAAATAAGCAGGGTGACAATATACGGCCTTGACGTACTCCTTTTCCTATTTGGAACCAGTCTGTTGTTCCACGTCCAGTTCTAACTGTTGCTTCCTGACTTGCCTACAGGTTTCTCAAGAGGCAGGTCAGGTGGTCTGGTACTCCCATCTCTTTCAGAGTTTTCCACAGTTTTTTGTGATCCACACAGTCAAAGGCTTTGGCATAGTCAATAAGGCAGAAATGGATGTTTTTCTGGAAATCTCTTGCTTTTTGATGATCCAGCAGATGTTGGCAATTTGATCTCTGGTTCCTCTGCCTTTTCTAAAACCAGCTTGAACATCTGGAAGTTCATGGTTCACATATTGCTAAAGCCTGACTTGGAGAATTTTGAGCATTACTATGCTAGCATGTGAAATGAGTACAATTGTGTGGTAGTTTGAGCATTCTTTGACATTGCCCTTCTTTGGGATTGGAATGCAAACTGACCTTTTCCAGTCCTGTGGCCACTGCTGAGTTTTCCAAATTTGCTGGCATATTGAGTGCAGCACTTTCACAGCATCATCTTTTAAGATTTGAAATAACTCAACTGGAATTCCATCACCTCCACTAGCTTTGTTCTTAGTGATGCTTCCTAAGGCCCACTTGATAACACATTCCAGGATGTCTGGCTCTGGGTGAGTGATCACACCATCGTGATTATCTGGGTCGTGTAGATCTTTTCTGTACAGTTCTTCTGTGTGTTCTTGCCACCTCTTCTTAATATCTTCTGCTTCTGTTAGGTCCATACCATTTCTGTCCTTTATTGAGCCCATCTTTGCATGAAATATTCCCTTGGTATCTCTAATTTTCTTAAAGAGCTCTCTAGTCTTTCCCATTCTATTGTTTTCCTCTATTCCTTTGCACAGATCACTGAGGAAGGCTTCCTTATCTCTCCTTGCTGTTCTTTGGAACTCTGCATTCAAATGGGTATATTTTTCCTTTTCTCCATTGCTTTTCACTTCTCTTCTATTCACAGCTATTTCTAAGGCCTCCTCAGACAGCCATTTTGCCTTTTTACATTTCTTTTTCTTGGAGATGGTCTTGATCCCTGTCTCCTGTACAATGTCACGAACATCCGTCCATAGTTCATCAGGCACTCTGTCTAACAGATCTAGTCCCTTAAATCTATTTCTCACTTCCACTGTATAATCATAAGGGATTTGATTTAGGTCATACCTGAATGGTCTAGTGGTTTTCCCCACTTTCTTTAATTTAAGTCTGAGTTTGGCAATAAGGAGTTCATGATCTGAGCCACAGTCAGCTCCTGGTCTTGTTTTTGCTGACTGTATAGAGCCTCTCCATCTTTAGCTGCAAAGAATATAATCAGTCTGGTCTTGGTGTTGGCTGTGTGGTGATATAAACCTATGCCTTGACCAAAAAGTTCATTCATATTTTTCCATGAGACTCTAACCCTAACACTATGATCCTGTGGAAAAACTTAAACAAACTTTCTGGCCAACCCAGTACAATGAAAACACATTTTAAAAAGAAAAAAAAAGGAACGAAAGAAACTCTGATTGCTTTTTAGGCTTTCTTCACCTTAGGTTCCCAACCTCCCCCGAGTGGAAGGCTGCTCTGACTGCAGAACTGGTATAATCCTTGGATTACTTTGAGTATACTCTTGTTATGAAACAGGCTGCTTCACTTGTATTCTCTGCCTGGTTCATTCCAAAAGAAACTTTATCCCTCTCAAAAACAAACAAGCAAACAAAAAAAAACTTTATCTCAATGGTTACTGTTGTTTTACTGGCTTATCTTGGAATCAGCTCCCTTCAGCTTTATCTTTTATGCATCCTGTGAGGGGTACACCGTGTCTGATGTTGACCCATGTTTCTGATGATATTCCCTTCATCTTTTGTGTCCCACTTACTGGAGTAGGAGAGAGAAGAAACACATTTACTTAGAAACATTTCATGTACCTGTGGATGACTGGACTTCTTTCTCCTTTCCCTTCCCCTCCTCACAACCCCCTCCCCCTTCTCCATCTTTTCTCCCTCCCTCCTTCTTTCTTACAACAGGAAACCTTGACAGAGTCCAGTCTTTTAAAAAACTTCCCTTGAAAATCAATTCTCAGAGTGAAACTTGAATTTTCTAAAAGAGCGTTTCCAAAGAGAACTTAGTTTTTAAAATATTGGGTTGTCAGGATAGTATAGCATCTTCTTTGATAATAACTGTGGTAATTACAGTAATAAAAAGATTAGAGTAGAAAGGCTTAGTTGTCCAGGTTTCTAGCAACAATATGGGGGATTAGCTGGCTTTCATTCCTTTTGTCCATGTGAAGTGAACAGAATGCCTTTTTTTGGTATCAGATCTCTGTCTCCCTACTATGTCTTTTTAGCCCAGAACCCCAGAGCTCTAGGTTTAACCATCTGTACTCCACACCTTCCTGTCATCCCAGAGATACCTTCAAACTCATTTCCCTACAGAAGTCGGTTCCCTCCTCTAGTTCCTAACATTTCATTAAATGGCACCCAATTATGAAAACCAGAAACCTGATCCAGATTCTTTTAAAATAATCACAAATTGTATACAGGTCAAGAATAGCAGTCTTTTATTTTTCCCAATAATGTATTACTTTATTTCCTTGGTTTGATGTTTAGTTTAATTATTATGTGAAATCTTGACACATTTTTATAGTCAAAACTGTTATCATTTGTGAATTCCACTGTTGCTTTTAAGTGAAGATTCTTGCTTTATCCGTAGATCTGAGAGTTAGTCATTTGTATTTTCTTCTAGAAAAATTCTCTTTTTACACTTGACTCCTTCCTCCATATTGAATTAATTTTGTAATGATATAGGAAAAGTAACAAGTCTGTATTCCAAAGTACTGCAGTTGACAAAAAGGAACCAACCTGTGAGCTAAGCAAAATTTATAAACATAGCATTTCTTTGTGCATGCTCAGTCGTGTCTGACACTTTGTGACCCCATGGACTGTAGCCTGCCAGGCTCCTCTGTCCGTGGGATTTTCCAGACAAGAATACTGGAGTGGGTTGCCATTTCCTACTCTAGGGATCTTCCCAACTCAGAGATCGAACCCATATCTCCTGTGTCTCCTGCATTGGCAGGTGGATTCTTTACCACTGTGCCACCCGGGAAGCATATAATTATATGCACACACATATAAAAATTGGTGGGAAGATGGGAGAATCTCAGAAGGAACTTTGACTTTCATTATTTTTGAGGCTGAGCAAAAAGTCAGGGAAGTTCTTATTTTTCCCAATAACCACAGAGATAACCTTAAGCTGAAGATGCTTCTACATTGCCTCTCAGTGGTAACTCCTGCCCTGCTCTAGCATTCCACCCTCACCTGGTGTTGTCTTTTCCTTTCAAAGAGCAGGATGCTCATAGCCATGGCCAAGTTCAGGCTGTCCACAGCAGGCATGATGCGGGATCAGTAGCCTCCTCACCCTGTGCTCTTGGCCAACTGCAGAGGCTCCAGGCTCATGCTGTGGTTCTCCCCACCTGTCACCACAGCTGTGGGTGCCTCTGTCCAGGTCATAACTCTGGACCTCGAGTTCAGGGAGTCGCCTTTACTCACTTGACTTTCTAGATCCTCTTCCTTGTTCTCATACTCATGAAACTTCAGGGGTCATCGGTCACATACCCAGCTGTAGTCACTGGCCTTATTAGAGCTCCAGGCCTGGGCCTGTGCATACTCCCTTATAAATTTGATTTTGATGGGGGCAGGCATCTAATGATGACTGCTGACTTTGGTAAGATACTGCTTAAAAAAGTCTCCACTGCCTGGGCATTTGGGGCTGGGGGAATCACACAATCCTGGAAGCAAATGTGTGCCCAAAGTGTTGCACGTGGTGCCCAAAGGGACAGATTTGCAGGGAGCCAAGTGGGGACCCCACAGAGTTCACACGTCTCAGCCCCTGAGATGTGGTGGGAAGAATACATTCTTTAGGGTTAGGAGGCTTGCTTTGAGTTTCAGTTCTGCCTCACATATCCTGTCTGCAATGAGAAAGCCTATATTTGCTATTGCTTTGAGGATTAACTGAGAAACATGAAAGGAGTGAAACATGAAAGGGCTTTGATTTATTATTTTGAGAGATGTGTGTTTCAGTTTTTTCTATGCTGCATCGCAAACCATGCCAAATGCAGTAGCTTCTAATAACAAAGGGTTATTTTCCTTCACAAGGCGGGGCATTGACTCGGTTCTGCAGGGTGGTTCTTCTGTTTCATATGTAGCTGGTTGGTTCTGCAGTCATCTGGAGGCTGGACTGGGCAGGGTTTTCCAGAAAGGCTCATTTCCATCCCTGGATGTTGGTGTGGGCTTTCTGCGGTGGCCTCAGTTCTCCTCTGGTGGCCTTTCCACATGGCCAGCTTGGACTTGTCACACGGTGTTTGCATTCTGAGAGGGACTGTTTCTCAGAAGAAGGAAGTGGAAGCGGTTAGTTCTTGTATGTTTTAGTCTCAGAATTCTCAGGACTTTTGCTACATTCTGTTGGTCAGAGCAGTCATAGTACCAACACAACTCAAGAGGAGGGGAATTGCTCAATGGAGAAGTGGGCCTGTGCAGACCACGGGTAAGGAATCGATGGCGGCCCTCCTTGGAAACATCCACCACAGCACCACAGTCTGACTGTCCTGGCGTACTTCTGCCACCGTGTGGGTGTGCACACGTGCAGGCGGCTGATCAGTAGCTGTCTGCCTACTTCACGTCCATCTAGTAGTGATATCGTGGGGAGAACCAAGACCTTGGCCTTGAGGAGTCATTGGGTTTTGAGAAAGAAGCAATTAGAGGTCAAAATGGAAGGTACCTGAACGGATTCAGCAAGAATACACTTTTTTCCCTATAGATTTTTTTTTTTTCCTCTACAGCTAGGGATGGTAGAAAATTTGGTGTCGAAATACTGTCCTGAGACTTTCTGCTGTCCACCAGAAGAACATTTGCCTGAAAGCTGACCTCTTTCCCCACATATTTGGGTCTATTGGGATTAGATGGTTGAATAGAGACTAGATAGCTGAAGATTTGCCCTGGATGCTGCTTGAAGTGAACAAGGCAGTGAACAATTTTGTGAAAATCCTGTTTATACATCTAAGACCTCAGATCTTTTTTATTAATTAATTCATTCATTGGGCACACTGTTAGGCTTGTGGGATCTTAGTTCCCTGACTAGGGATCAAACCCATGACCTCAGCGGTGAAAGCATGGAGTCCTAACCAATGGACCACAAGGAAACTCCCAAGACTCCAGATCTTAATTGACTCATTATGCAGAAAGTAGAGATTGATGCTTTTAAAAAATCCATGCAAACTAACATGCTAGACTCACCACCACATCTCAGCTTTGAGAATGGGCAGAATTTGTCGTTTTCTGCCTCTAGCTGTGCAGAAAGAAAGGCAAGGAAGGATTAGGGCCACAGAGAGGACCAGGTGGTAGCAATGGCCTGACTGTTAATCAAGAGACCTCGGGAGACTGGGAATAGGAAAGGGGAGGGAGAGACCTTCCTTGAGGGTCAAGTGCAGATATAGGCATGTGGTTCATGGACTGGTTTAATCTGCAGGCAACTTGCCTATCCCAAGAGAGGTTTGCAGCCAGCATTAAAGTTTCCAGAGAGATAGAGTCCAGGAGGTACTTTCTCTTGAATAATTCTCCTTGTTGCTTTTCACCTGTTTAATTCTACTTGGCCTTAGGAACTCAACCAGAAGTTGACTTTTCTGTTTGTACTTTTCCTAATCTAAGCCCTCCTCTTGCCTTACCCACTCTCTGCCTTATTTCTGGGTGGCTGACCCAGTGAGGAGCATGAGCCAACCTTTCTTTCTAATCTTTGCCCACAGAACACCTGAGAGTCATGTGCAAACATTGACAGGCGGTTCTTGGCTGGGTATCCTATCAAATTCACTGTTTATATTTGGAAAAAGCATTGGCTCTTCCACTCAGCAGACAAAAATGTGTCCAGGCGTTAACGAGACAAAGTCAGGAGCTCTGTGATTCTGTGTGCTCTTTCCTACACCAACTTCCTTCTCCGCTTGCTAGCTGCCTCTTTCTTGCAAGTCTCCTCTGGTGGGGCCAACAGTGTAGATTTTTCTTTCTTATTTTTTTCCCTTAATCCAAGCATACCATATTCTCTGCTTAAATCAGAAACCAAAGAAGTATTTGCCTGCCTTCCTTTAAGGCCATGGCTTGTAAATTTAAAGAACTTGAAGAGTTAATTTTTAAATTATTTTGTTTCCTTTTTCTAGCGCATTGTTGGTGAGTGAAGACACCAGTAATCTTGAATTTTTGGTAGAATAGGTGACTGAGCCAGTGTCCCTCAAATGTATTCATTCCATCTGCATTTGCTCTCAAGAGGGCTATTTGGCGGCTCCTTCTTATCTGCCATCACTTCTGTTTGGTGCTGTCTGAGTAGTTGCTAAGAAATGCTTTCTCTCCGATGCAGTTTCTTGCTTAGGGCTCCTGAGTGTTGGCAGGAGGAAACTAAATGTGTTATAGCACGGCGTGCAAAGTTTGCCCAGGTTGGGCATCCATCTACCCCTTCGGCAGGTGCCTCTCACAAGCCCTGTGATTGGACCTAGATTCAGGACCGTTTCTCTAATAAATTAAGCTCAGGGATCTCTCTCTTCTCAAGTGCAAGTGTCATTTTCTGTTTGTTTTTCCATTTCCTCCCTTTCAAGTTCTATAGTATTACTGTGATGATAGTTGCTAGACCCAGTGATTTGGGAAGTGAGACCTGGTTTTCTAGACTCTCTCCTGCCTGAAATTCACTTCCCTTCCTTCCTGGGGAGCTCCTTTGCATCCTCTAGACCTGCTCTAAGGGAGATCAGTCCTAAATGTTCACTGGAAGGACTGATGCTGAAGCTGAAGCTTCAATCCTTTGGCCACCTGATGTGAAGAACTGACTCATTGGAAAAGACCCTGGTGCTGGGAAGGATTGAAGGTAGGAGGAGAAGGGGACAACAGAGGATGAGATGGTTGGATGGCATCACTGACTTGATGGAAGTGAGTTTGAGCAAGCTCTGGGAATCAGTGAAGAACAGGGATGCCCGGCATACCGCAGTTCATGAGATTGCAAAGAGTTGGACATGACTGAGCGACTGAACTGAACAAGCGTCCCCACCCAGGCAGTTAGTAACTTTTGTCTTCTCACAGTGCCAGCTGCTGGCTTCTACTTATGTGATTGGTCTCCCTGTTGAGACTGTTAATTTTTAGGTTTGTTTGTTTGTTTGTTTGTTTGTTTTGGCTGCACCTTGTGGCATGTAGAACCTCAGTTCCCAGACCAGGGATCAAACTCGAACCCCCTGCATTGGAAGTAAGGAATCTTAAGCATTGGACAGCCAGGGAAGTCCCAAGACTTAGTTTTTTAAGTTAGGTTGAGGTCTGTTTTCTTCATTTTTGTGTCCTTAGTGCTCACCTGTAATAGCTGTTCAATAAGAATTTCTTGACTAGGTAAACAAATAGTGCTGTTAATTAAATCTGTCGAACATTCTGACGTAAGGAGGCTTCCCTGGTGGCTCATATGGTAAAGAATCTGCCTGCAATGCGGGAGAACTGAGTTCCATCTTTAGGTTGGGAAGATCCTCTGGAGGAGGGCATGGCAACCCACTCCAGTATTCTTGCCTGGAGAATCCCCATGGACAGAGGAGCCTGGTGGGCTGCAGTCCTTGGGGTTGCGAAGAGTCAGACACGACTGAGCTACCAGCACTTTCCCTGTCACATAGTCAATGTCTTATGGAAGCACTTTATTCAGAAAATCTTTTGCTTTTTGTCCTATTGATAGTTGTGGCTTGTGGCTAAAAAGAAAAGCTCATTAATATGCACAATAGCATTTAGTATAGGATTTACTAGTCTTAACTGCCTTTAAGGCCTTTATTGTTTTTGAAATTAAAAAAAATCTAGACTGGTGACGGGCTTTCCAGGTGGCATTAGTAGTAAAGAACCTGCCTGCCAGTTCGGGAGACGTAAGAGATGTGGGTTCGATCACTCGGTTGGTTTGATCCTTGGGTCACGAAAATCCCCTGGAGGAGGGCATAGCAGCCCACTCCAGTATTCTTAGTTGGAGAATCCCATGGACAGAGGAGCTAGGAGGGCCACAGTCCATAGCGTCAGAAAGAGTTGTAGATGACGGAAGCTACTTAGCACTCACGCACATAGGCTTATGACAGATATGTGTTCGACTGCTGACTATTCTCTGCTGTTAAGGCTACAGAAGTTCTTGCCATCTGATGGCAGTTGGAATATCCCGACCGGGTACATTTAAAAAACATTGTATCGCTCTACCACATGTTGACAGAGAACTGATTGATTCATCCCATGTGGTTTCCATCCTGCCTGTCGGAGCAGGATACAAGTTAGTCAGTGACTGCAGTCTCTTCTCCTTGCTTACTGCATTTATTTGGAGCTTGTAGATAGTGGTTACCCTAGAGTCTCAGATGGTAAAAAAATCTGCCTGCAACGCAGGAGACCTAGGTTTGATCCCTGGGTCAGGAAGATCCCCTGGAGAAGGGAATGACAACCCACTCTAGTATTCTTGCCTGGAGAATCCCATGGACAGAGGACCCTGGCTGGCTACTGTCCATGGAGTCCCAAAGAGTCAGACACAACTAATGTTTTCACTTTTCACAGACAGAGACAACGAGGTAAAGGCTTTTGAAGACCCATTCCCTGCCTCAGTAACTTAAAACATGTGTAGAATGTTGTTTTAGCTTATTTTCATTTCCCCTTTAAAATTCTATGGACTTTCCTCATGATCATAGTAAACACAGTTCTTTAAAGATGGGGGATAGTTTTTGTATGGGTGGTCTTTTACATCCTTCAGCTTTATGTATAGTTTTAGTGTAATTGTTATTTAAGGAAGCTTTCCTTAAAGACCTTCTCAGGAGCTTGTTATTCTTGGGTTATAGCACAGATTTTTGTTACTGATTCTTGCCTATCAACAGTAGTGGGAAATAGCGCACATTTGTGAATCAACTTCTTATTCATCTTTGTGCCTATGGTTTGTCACCTTCCGTACAATACTTACTCAATAAATATTCATTGCTTGAACAAGTAAATAAGGCTGAACAGAGACCAATTTACTTTCAAAAGCCTCTACTTAATAAAGGTTTGGCACATAGAAACATGGACAAAAACCAGGATTCCTACTGTGAATGTAAGATGTGCAAAAACTCAAAACATTTTTATTTTCTCAGAGGGACTAACAGTTTTAATCATGGCAGAATACACTTAAACCTAATAATTGATGACTTGCAAATTACTAAAGTATAAACAAAGCCTTCACTTATTAATTTGCCAGTTGCTTCCTACTGGTCTGTCTGTATTTTATTGATTTTTATAAAGCTCAGATAAGGGAGAGGTAAAAATGTTTTGCTTCCAAAAATCTACAGTTCTGGACTGACTACCCTAACTACAAAAATTATTTGATATACCACTTTAAAATGGATGGGAGGGTGGGCAGAGCTCATGTTTTACTAGTGGGAAGCAAAAGATATTATTAGTCATAGTAATAGTTTAGAGTCCTGGAAGAATGTCTCAGAGAACTGTAAGTGCAGCATAAATTCAGAGACTATTTTTATTTTGGTTCAGTTTTCATTATATAAAGTTATAAGACTTTTATTTAAACATCATAAAAGACAAAAATTAATCAAAATAATAAAAGTGACTGAAAAACTCCAAAGCTTTGTTGTGTACTGATTTTCTTTGCAATGCTTTAAAATGTTATGTAAGAATAAACTTTTCAAGAGTGAGGAAGCTAACTTTTAAAAGGCATGAAGGCTTTTTAACTTTAAATTTTAGTATGATATAAGGACACTGATAGAGTGCATTGAACTGAAAGTAAAATCAAAATAGTGTTTGCTCCTGAATTGCTAAAGAACCTAATGTACTAAAATATTGAAACAATAGTCTTGCATTGAGTGCCTGTATTAAAATAGGCTTTAATTATTTACAAAAGACTATTACTTTAGTTCTAGTATTTTAATACTAACGACTACCACTTTAAATGGTTTTATTTTTATGTTCTTTATTTTCTATCTAAAATATATTTAGATGTTTTGAGGTATGGAAAGAAGTCTCTAAAATCTACAGAATGAGTTCTCTGATGAATACGTCTGATGAACTTTTTATTTTTCTAACAGGGTAAACATAGGAGCAAAAGGGAATCTTGTCAACAGTTAATATTTGAACATTTATGGATCTGTGGTGCTGTCTGATAACACAGATGATTCTTATAATAGCTCTTCAGATAGCTCCCTTGACCTTCTTTCTCCATGCACCCAGCCCTGACTCTCTTTCTATAAGCTGTGTTGAGATTGAAATGCTGTTATAGTTGTATTTGGCTGGGTTCCTGAGGAAACTACAGTCTTGCCCTGGAAGGATTATTTTATTAAATTATTGTTATTTTCCTGAGAGGTTCCAGAGGTAGCTATCTGGGCAGAAAAATACAGCAGGGCAAAGCATCTCTTGACTATTACATGGGGCCCTGGCCCTGGGCCCTAATGTAAAAATGATGAGCTAAGTTGGAGTCCTTGAAGATCTCCTTCTCTGGACTAGGTGGCTTGAATGATCTAGAACCAAAGCAGGTCAAAGAGTCTTCCTGTCGGTTTCTACTACAGCACTGAAACCTGAGTTTCCTCAGGTCTCAACCCTGGTTGAATGGAAGTCCATGAAGATGCTGGAGGAGCAGAAAGGAGCTTTGCTTCAAGACCTAGAGTGGATCTGAAGGAAAAGCCCATGTACACAATACATTTGAGAAAGAGTCTCCTGGAAGCATGTTTGGGACAAGTTGGAAGAGGAAAAAGAGATCTTATCCACGTACTGGGTCATTAGCACTCATGAGGCTGACGCATCTCAAGGATTTTTTAAAAATCCTTGGAAAAGTAATCTCTGCTCTCCGACTTATGTTCTTCACCTCTTATGGTTGTCTTTCCCCCTGTCATCTGTTAGAAATTCACTTCTTCTGATGAATCCACAGAGACTTCAAGCATCAAATAATACGGCCTTCTGTCTTCATTCTCCTCAGCAGGAAAGGACATGAGGCTGACCAGTCCCTCTGCCTTCCTATACTGCTGTCTCATTCCTTAGGGTACCAGGGATGAAAAGCTGGTGTCAGTTCAGGCTGACTAGATGGCTTAACAACAAACTTTTGCTACTCACAGTTCCAGAGGGTGGAAGTCCAAGATCTGGGCACTGGAAGATTTGGTGTCTGGTAAGGGCCTGTGTCCTGGTTCGTGACTAGTGGTCCTCACATGGTTTAAGGGGTGAGGGAACTCTGTGAGGTCTCTCTGGTAAGGGTGCTAATCCCATTCATGAGCGATCCATCTTTGTGACCTAATCACCTCTCAAAGATTCATTCTCCATATACTATCTCTTTGCGGATTCAGTTTCAATGTATGAACTGGGGAGGGGACCCAAATGTTCAGTTTATAGCAGCAGGACACCATGGAGTTCATATAACTCGTAAAGAGCTAATAGTCTGTTTGTAAAGACAGACATCCAAAAAGATCATTTCACTGTTCTCTGCTGTTAACTTTCAAGTTTATGTTCGCAACCCATGCTTCCCTCCTTAGCTCCATTTCCATGTATCTAAAAATCTACTGAACGGACAGCTCTTTCGACCTCATATTGATGCCATCCTCTTCTGTCTGAAACCTGTGTTCCTTTGCTTATTGGTGATGCTATTTTCTCTCCAGTCACTCAGATTGGACACTTTGGAAATCTTTGATTTCTTGCCCCTTTACTCTTCCATTCATCTGAGTGCCTACAGCCAGCCTCTATGGACGCAGAAAGACATACAGCCCCACTGTAGTTCATATAACTGCCCAGCGCTGGGTTCATATATCATTTCACAGGAAGGAATGGTAGAAAATTCAGTGTTCACAGGAGAAAAAAGCATAAAGACCTCTTTTACTCTTTTATGTTGATGACTCTGATTTATTTAAATGCAAGCTTCCCACATATGAAAAAAATTTTTGAAATGTAAGCATTCTTTTATATAGCATTTGTGGTTCTGCAGTGTGTCTTAAGAAAATTTCACTCAATAAACAAGCAGACAGGTAAACAAATTCTGACTCTGTGTTGGGGTGGATGAAAAGTGAAAGTGAAAGTCACTCAGTTGTGTCTGACTCTTTGCGACCAGAATTCTCCAGGCCAGAATAGTGGAGTGGGTAGCCTTTCCCTTCTCTGGGGGATCTTCCCAACCCAGGGATTGAACCCAGGTCTCCTGCATTGCAGGCAGAGTCTTTACCAGTTGAACCACAAGGGAAGCTCAATAATACTGGAGTGAGTAGCCTATCCCTTCTCCAGGGGATCTTCCCGACCCAGGAATAGAACCAGGGTCTCCTGCATTGCAGGCAGATTCTTTACCAACTGAGCTATCAGGGAAGCCCCTGGATAAATACCATGAAGAAAAATTAGCACGGGGCAGAGGTGGGCTGAAGCCAGGAATAGTAGATGCAGGGGCAAGAATTGTGAGCAGGTGGTACTGAGACAGAGCCTGATGGATGTTAAGGAACCATGCAGAGATCTGGGGGGAGCATGTCTCAGGAGAGGGGGCAGAGCCCACCTTCCAAACCCTACACTGGACTTGAACCCTGATCCTCAAACCTGTAAACCTCTGCCTGGCCTCTGCCTCCATCCAGCCCCTGTCCCAGCCGTGCTGAGCTGCTCCCCTTTCATAACTCTATACCTTTGCATTATTTCCTCTGTCTAGAGGGCCCTTCCTCTTGTTTCTTTGGTGAAACCACACTGCAGAATGCAGCTGAAATGTCATCTGTAATCCACACACTCTCCCACCCACAGCTCCCTAGCACATAACCTTTATTGATGTGAATTGCAATTGATTGGCCTTCTCCCGCTCCAGACTGTAAGCCTTTGACATCCCAGCAGCTTAATCATCTTAATAGTTCCAGTGTCTAGGACCATGCCTAGACATGATAGGTGCTAAAAAACTGGAATATTTGAATTAATGAGGTAGAGAGGGAAGAGGAGAGAGAGAGGGATGAAGGGAGGCAGAGAATGAAAGTGTAAACCTTTCTTGGAAGGTCTGAAACACACTGAAAAAGATGAACTAAAAGTAAATAAAGAGGACTTTTAAAATGGTTTTACAATGTTGTATTGGTTTCTGCCCTACAATTGTATGATGTGGCCGTAAGTATACATATGTCCCCTCCCTCTTGACAGGGGGACCACCACCCAAGATGACTTTAAAGTAATACTAGAGGTGTTTTCATAAATTGAGCTAGAACTCAATTGATGAATATAAACTATTACACGTAGAATGGATATACAACAAGGTCCTAATGTATAGCACAAGAAACTGTATTCAATATCCTATGATAAACTGTAATGGAAAAGAATATGAAAAAGAATGTATATGTTTATATCTGAATCACTTTGTTATAGGGAGAGATTAATGCAACACTGTAAGTCAGTTATATTTCAATAAAATAAATTTAAAAGAAAAAAATAAATTGAGCTAGAACCCAGCTGAGTACCATGGTCCTGGGGATGCCATCAAGGCATAACCAAACTAAAGGTTCACTTTTATTTCTAGGGTGGTAACCTTCTGAAAGTAGGAGTGGCTTAGCTTTTTCTTTTAAGTCAGTGTGTTTTTGATATTTTACATGTTTGATGGGTTGGATGACAAGAATGCAAGCCTGAATCTACTTTCTGTATAACCACATCCCTTCTTTAGCGGCCTGGGTTGGGAAACAATACTCCGAGCCAGAAAACAAGAACTGTGACAAAATGCTATCTTCTTCCCAAGCAGTGTTCACAGCCTTTCTAGGCTGAGGTCACCTTTTTAAACCATTGCTGTTTTAAATTGGTTGTTGAGTAGGGTGGGGAAGGATTGTTTAATTCAGCACCTGCAGGCTGCAACTGCCAGCAGATTTCTACTGTAGAGGCATTTTGGTATTTTTATGTTGGCTGGATAGAAGGAAGAAATAAGTAGATCATTATCTACCAGTACATTTCTTTGTGAAAATATTACTATATTTGGCCAAAGTCCTCATAACTATATTTAACATCCTGTTAGTGGTTTGTGTCTGTGTTTCTTTCGTGCTAGTAAACTCTGCCTCTCCCAAATTCCCATGGGCTATAGTAATGCAATCTGGAATTCACTTCTTTTCACTAATCTATGATTTAAACTGCAGAATGATATTGCTGTAATCCCCAAATAAAAGCTTAGCATGCATGGGAAGATGCAGGATGGCAGGTCTTTTGGTGACCTCATCCAAAATGAAGTTGGTAAAATCGTAAACCAAAAGAGCAGCCAGAGCCCATGGAGAAGCAGAGATGATGAGCAGATTTCTGTAGAGTACTTGAATTAGAGCAAAAGAATGCTGCTCTGGAAGGATTAAGTAGTGGAGAAAAGGGAGGGAGTAAAAGAGAAAAAGAATGAAATGCACTCACTGGAGTTAGAAGTCATGAGAAAACGACCTAATGAGGTCCCCAAAGAGAGGAACAAGTTCTTTGTTTAGTCATTCTGACAAGCAAAATTTTAAAGTTATATCAGAAAATCCAGAATTTTCAACATCCCTGAAATACTAAGTGAGATTAGTGGAAAGCTTTGCATTTAACAGTTGATCTTTAGAAGCAGGAGGCAACTGTGTAAGCATAGTGCTGGACAAGGTCTGAGAACTACTTAATTGAAGATGATGGAAAATGAAATGTGTGTGATGATAACTTTTGACAAGTGTAAGACCCCCTTTCTTCCCATCGATTGAAATCAAAGATAAATTGGGAAGGAAAAGAGCCCAGTTTTTTAGTCTAGATTCAGAAATACCTTTTAAGAGTAATATGTTCTAAATGTACCTAAAGATACCAGGTGGTCTTGTTGAGGGAATAATGTGACAAGTTATTTTTGACAACATAAATACTTTGATGCACTATAAACTCTTAACAGCCCATCCCTTCATCATTCAGGAGAACTATTGGTCCTCAACAGTTCTTAGAGACACCAAACGGTATGAGGAGAGGTGTTTGTTGTCTCTCAGAGGACAGTAGGAGGTGTTTTTGAACCATTCTGTGTTGGCTAATGAAAAAATGGAAGGCCTGGGGACTGTGACTGTGACCCAGAATCAATGGGTTAAGGAGGGAGGGTGATCACACTTTGTCTCTTATGTCGGCTTTGATGAGTGTGTTGATGTAGGGGCGTTTGTGTAACGGTAGTCATTTACATGTTGATAAGTTGGAAGAGAATGACTTTGAAAGGTGCATCAGTAGGTGGTTCACCTATGTAGCTGCTCACCATGAGCTTTATTGGGCAGCTCTTTAAACTCTGGATGGAGATTTGCTGCAAAGTACAACCCCCAGGAACCCTCTTCATTTCTGGCTTCTGGCTTCCAGCCCTATTCACTAGGTCACTTGTCACTCAATAGACATTCACATAGGCTTATATGATGCTGATGAATTAGACTCCTTTAGTGGAAGCTCACATCCTGTTGGACAAGACTGATAAATAAATGACAGATTCATGGTAATTGCAAACTAGACTTTGTACTGTGTATGACAGAAGATCTAATAGGAGGTCACTTTTGAGTTCAACCTTTTGGAAGATGAATGAGCATTCTATAGGTGCTGAAAAAGATCATCTAGCTATGGGTATGGACATGGTCCTGAGATATTAAAGTCTAGGTTAACATTAGACAACCAGCTAGCATGGAGTGATTTCATCTTCACTGGTCACCTTAACAGAGGTATCTTATTGGGCCCCCAGTAGTTATTGTCATAATTTTTTTTTACAACTTTTCAACCATATTATATAATTTTCTTTATTGCTCCACTTTTATTTCTTAACTAAGATCAGTAATTTGCCTATAAATATATAAGAAATATACTGAAAAAAAAAGATACTGAAGAAACCCCTCCCCTGGCCTAATTTTTCTTTCTTAATTATATATAAAATGTGTATATGTGTACATACCTGGCTTCCCAGGAAGTGCTCATGGTAAAGAATCTGCCTGCCAATTCAGGAGACAATGTGAGAGATGCAGATTGATCCTGGGTCAGGAAGATCACCTGGAGGAGAAAATGGTAACCCACTCCAGTATTCTTATTGGAGAATCCCATAGACAGAGGAGCCTGGCAGGCAACAGTCCACGGGGTCAAAGTCAGACACGACTGAGCATCTGAGCGCACACACACACATATGCAGGTACCCAAGAAGCTTAATTGTTGTTGGTCTATTTAAGGTTGTTTTAAAGTTTTCTATACCTTTTCCTTAGAAGTAGTTCTCTCTTTTTTTTTAATCACAGTTTCTATAAAATGTCTATTTCAGCATTTAACTTTCTTAAATTTGCCTTCAGTTTTAGATTCTTAATTTCAAAGGTAATTTTTTAATTGTACTATTCCAAGTGTTAAGTTCTGGAATGTAATTTCACCATTATTCTAACACAAAAGAAACAAAATACCCCCCCCCCCACTATCTTAATGACATCATGTAATCTTTAATACATTTTCTTAGATTTTGTTTGCCCTGTGCCTTTTCTTTGCATGTTTTATAAAGAACCCCTCCCCATTTTTCAAAGAAAAATTCTTTCAATTGTTTTTTTCTGAATAAGTACATATTTTTGCAAGCAGACATAAATAGGCATATTTGGGATTCTTATGGATAGTTACAAGGCCCAGATATGAATAGGTAGTGGTAAATATTAAGATTTTTCCAAGTGCCTCCTTTATCTGAACACATTTCAGAAAGAAAGATCTTGTCAGCTGAGATCTTCATGCCTGATGCAAAAAGTTGGGATAAAGACATTTGGGTAAGAATATGAAAAGGATAACATTGCACACACTACCCTACCTATGTTCATCCATAGCTTGACACATGACTCAAGGAATGCTAGTGGTTAAGACTTCACACTTCCAAATGCAAGTGGAACTAACTGACTAACTTGTTGGGGAACTAATATCCTATGTGCCCCATGGCACAGCCACAAAAAAAGAAAAGGAGTAATGGTTTATTAGAATTTCTCACTTTGGGACAGAAGATGGAAATGCGCTTCTTTCAGAAACTTGGAATTTTGAAATCTCTCTCTTAGATCATGGTAGTCGATGTTATTGACCCTTTTGGGCTACCATATATGCAATAGACCTGAGTTGTTTTTTATTTTGTTTGGTAGAGCAGTGTTTGCCACGTTGGATCAAGTTTGTTTCATTTTATACTAAAACATCCCCTGTATCCTGTTAATGGATTTACAGTATGGCTGTTGCTTCAAAGAGTGGTCCCGGTGCCAGCAGCCTGGGTATCACCTGGGTGCTTGTTAAAGACAGAATCTCATCACTCCCTCCACCCATGACTGAATCAGAATCTGTTTTGTTTTTTTTTTATATAAGATCTAGTGATTCATGAACACATTAAATTTGAGATCCCTGGACTGCACTCACTATTTTTACTTCGGAACCTCCCACTTACTTTCCATTTTATTGTCTTTAATCGCCCAATCTTATGAAAAACACTTATGATCTATTAATTTAAACACACACACTGTTTCTCAGCCTTTGTCATACATTTTCAGCATGTACTATCTTGATGGCTAATCAGTTCTGTAAGTTCCACTAGGAGTTACACTTTGAAAAGTAGTTCTATCTCATTTCACCCTGGAAAACCCTTTCATTGGTCATTGGCTCCTTATATGTTCCTTGGTCAAAGTAGGGTCAGAGAGCAGGCATGTAAACAAGTGGAAATCCTGTTGTTGTCTGAAGGGACTAGAGATGTATGTAACCTGGGGGGAAAAGACATGTCAGAGATGTCAATATAGTTGTTCTTAAATGCCTGAAGGCTTTTAGAGGAAGAAGAATTTTTTTTCAGTGTAGGTTTAGGAGAGTGGAAGGAGAAATAAAAGTAGAAGTTAAAGAAGATTTTGTACTTGTATAGAGAAGGATTTTAAAAAAGAATTTGAGGTACTTTCCTAGTGGTTCAGTGGTTATGACACCGCTCTTCCAATGCAGAGGTGTAGGTTCAACCCCTGGTCAAAGAGCTAAGATCCCAAAGGCCATGGGAACACAGCCAAAAAAAAAAAGAATTTGAATATTCCAACAACAATGGAGTATACTTCTTCCAACTACATGTAAAACTAGATGTTTGGAGCAAGCTGACCATCCTTATTACACAAAAAGTGCTTGAGCCAAGGCCTCTGGGAGCGCTGAAGGGTATTGGGGGAAAGATGACTGGGTGATTTCTGCAAATTGTTATCATCTTTATTTTTTGTTGTTGTCGCCAAAAAGAAAGAACATTATTGTGCATTTTTAAATTCTTTCTTTTCTCCTTTCTGAAACAGTGATTATACGTAGATTTTGTCTTTCTCTCTTGGGCGTTAGCACCCTGTATGGCTTTCCTGTATGGATGGGCTATAGCTTCCTACTAGGATGGTTTTCAGGATACATGCTACTTTCAGTGTTTTATCCAGTATTCTTTCTGTGCTGTTCATTGCTTCCCTGGTCACCTTCTCCTAAGATCATGCAGCCAATATCAGGAAACAGTAGTTGGGAACTCCTAGATCTCCAATTTACAATTACTGTTGTAACAGTTCCTAGTCAGATATCTTTTTAGGGTTTAGATTATCTTCTATGTGTATCATTTTACACAGACCTAAAAATGAACATATTTTAATTTTTCTGGCCATCCAGAATTTTATGTTTTTCCATTTGATTCTCTTATGCCAAGTTTTTTGTAACACCAAACTAGGGAAGCCTTCTTGATTTTACTGTTAGGCCATAAACCCGCTGTATTTATTGTGGCCAGTATTTGTTCTGTTGAGGAAGTCAAGAGTTTTAGATACTAAGTCTGAATTTTATTGGGTTTTTATTGGGATACCAGTTGAGTTTTGGTGGAGGTGTATAAAATGATACAGATGAGATTTTTTCAAAACTGGCAATGTTTCACTATTATCTTCCTCTTTCTTTTAAAAATTAAAAGAAATTTTTGAATAGGTAATACATTTACAAAGTTCAAAAGGCACAAAAGTATATACAAAGAAGAGTTACCCTCCAACTCTTGTTTCTGTACAGATGCAACTGACAGTATTCATTTCTTCTGTATCCTGTAGGTACATACAGAAAATGATAACATACTTTGATTTTATGCATCTCGTGTATTATTTTTTGTTTACTTAACATAATTTGGAGATAAAAATAATTTAGATATTAAATCATTTTAAGTGTCAATGATTCTTCAAAATGTGTCTGGAACCTTTTTGTATCTTTCCATCGTTATTGCTACCTCCCCAGGTTGTAATAACATCCTCCTCTCATACCTGGACTTAGGCAGTTACCTCCTGGCTTATTTCTGTGTTTCTTACCTGCCCTGCTTCCAGGCTGTGCCCCCTGTAGCTGCTGCTGCTGCTGCTAAGTCACTTCAGTCGTGTCCGACCCTGTGCGACCCCATAGACGGCAGCCCACCAGGCTCCCCTGTCCCTGGGATTCTCCAGGCAAGAACACTGGAGTGGGTTGCCATTTCCTTCTCCAATGCATGAAAGTGAAAGTGAAGTCGCTCAGTTGTGTCCGACTCCTGGCGACCCCATGAACTGCAGCCTACCAGGCTCCTCTGTCCATGGGATTTTCCAGGCAAGAGTACTGGAGTGGGTTGCCATTGCCTTCTCCAGCCCCCTGTAGCAGCCCCCCTACAAACCCGAGTCCCGTAGGCAGATTTCCCAGATTCAATCCAGGTTTTAACAAGAAGAAAACTTTAGAAATCAACCTGATTGATTTCACCTTATCAACTTGCAATGTGACTAAGAAATCACTGAATCACACTGACTGTCCTTGAAATTATCTAGATTGAATTATCTGCCTCAAAAAAGAACACATAATACATGCCTTCACTGATAATATTGCAAAATAGCATACACAGATTTCACCCTTTTCCCGTATGTGTCTGTGTGTGTTTGTGCATGCACACATGCTGCCTTTTTCTCTGTATGTAGCTGGAAAGCATTGAAGAAATAATCAGTAGAAACCTGCTGAATACCTGCAGAAAAATAGATGCAAGCAAAGGCAGAAGCCAAGCTCATGAGTTAAAGGGATTTTACTGTCAAAGTCTGCTTTGTGAACAGATTGTTGTGATTTTCTTGTTGGTAGTGTAGATGTGCTGGGGGTCATGGCCTGTCTCCCAGCTCAGAAAAGGGGGAGAAAGATCCATTCAGAGGTAGAGTTTCCCCTCCTTCCCTCCCACCCCATAGCAGTCACAAGCAGAGAGCTGGCTGATCTTTGCTTTAACCCTTTCTTTGTGTGCCTGGATAAAACCTCTTTTCTAGACCACATCAGTGTTATTTCTCTATTGAAAGATGTGTTCATGTTTTGAGGATAGGAAGTTGAAAATGGCCGGGAACTTGTTTTCTTCCCTCAAATGTGTATATTGGTGAATTACATGATTATAATTATGTTTCTCCCACTGTTAATAATTTGATACAGGAAAGGGGCAAAGTAGTTATTATTCAACTAGTTTAACGAAACTTTTCTAAACAGGATACATAACAGATGCAAAAGCTCCAATTAAAACTAAATTGCTCAAAAAATAAAAATATTTAATAACTGCCAAGTGTATGCCAGCTGCTGCCCTGTCAGCATTCCGAACGGGATAAATTGAGTTCCATCCAAACACTGCTTCCACTCGTCTTCATTATAAAAGCCAGTTATTTTCATTAGTATGCAAATGAGTATTTGTTGCCAGCATTTCTAAGGAGCAAAATCATGGGTCCAAATGCTGAAATAAGCAGTCTATGTTTTGCTTCCAGGCAAGTTGCATGGTTGATGGATGAGTGAGCATCTTTAAATCAGCTTCCAAATTGGTGGTTCTTAGCCCTGCTGAAAATTAGAATCACCTGATTCTAAAAGTCCCGATGCCAACACCACACCCCACAGCGAGTAAATCAGGATCTCTGGAGCAAGTTCTCAGGCTGTTTTTGGAAGCTTCTAGGTGATTGCAACCTGAAGCCAAGACTATGACTCATGTTTAAATGATGAGGCCTTGTAAATGCCCCACATCCGAGCAGGACTCCCAGCTGTGGGGTGGGTGGGGGCTGGGCGGGATGTGGGTGCTAGTTCTCACTGGGGCACACGGGACCCGCTTTCTGCTCCTGGAGTGGAATGATCGGTTCCACAATGTGGTGGCAGGGCCTTGCTTCACCTTCCAGCACAATCTCCGGTGCGTGGGAGCTCCGTGGCTCCTGCGGAAGGAACCCTCTGTATAAAGTCTGACATCAGTTCTTTGTTTTGTTCAGTCACTGGGTCATGTCCGACTGTTTGTGACCCCATGGACTGCAGCATGCCAGGCTTCCCTGTCCTTCACCGTCTCCTAGGGTTTGCTCAAACTCACGTGCATTGAGTAGGTGATGCCATCCAACCATCTCCTCCTCTGTCATCCCCCTTCTCCTTCTGCCTTCAATCTTTCCCGACATCTGGATCTTTTCTACTGAGTCAGCTCTTTGCATCAGGTGGTCAAAGTATTGGAGTTTCAGCTTCAGCATCAGTGCTTCCAATGAATATTCAGGGTTGATTTCTTTTAGGATTGACTGGTTGGATCTCCTTGCAGTCCAGGGGACTCTCAAGAGTCTTCTCCAACACCACAGTTTGAAAGCATCAATTCTTGGATGCTCAGCCTTCTTTATGGTCCAGCTCTCACATCTGTACATGACTGACATCATGAGCCCAGGGATGGAGGGAGTGGGTTCTAGGATTCCTTTGTTAATAGTCTCTGTTTTGTGGAACTGTTTTGGAGTCACAGCAAAGTAGAGCAAGAGGTACAAAGATTTCCCATGTCCCCCTGCTGTCACAAAGGATAATACACATGCCCTCCCAAATCACAATCCCCCACCAGAGTGGTTCATTTGTTACCACTGATGAACCTACATTGACAGTCATCTCTCAGAGTCCATTAGGGGTCACTCTCGATGTACATTCTGTGGGTTTTGAAAAGAATATAATGTATATTCTGTGGGTTTTGAAAAGAATATAATATAATACAGTATCCCCCTGTATAGTATCATTCAGAGTAGTTTCAGTGCCTGAAAATCCTCTGTGCTCTGCGTGTTCATCCCCATCCCCTCCCTGACTCCTGGCAACCACTGACCCTTTTACTGTCTCCTTAATTTTTTCCATTTCTGGAATGTCATATAGCTGGAATCATGCAGTATGTATAGCCTTTTCAAATTGTCTTTATTTTACTAGTTGTAGGCATTTAAGCCCCACACCATACCTTTTCATGGCTCCATAGCCCATTTTTTAATGCTGAGTAATATTCCATTGTCTGGATGTACCCCAGTTTATTCTTTTGCCTACTGAAATATATCTTGATTGCTTCCAAGTTTTGGCAATTATGAATAAAACTGTTATTGACATCCATATACAGGCATTTGTATGGACATAAATTTTCAGCTCCTTTTGGTACTAAGCATGATGGCTGAATCATGTCTCTAGAGTATCTTTAATTTTCTGTGAACCATGAAACTTCTTCCAAAGTACCAGTTTGCATTTTCACTAACAATGAATGAGAGTTCTGGTTGCTCTAAATCCTCACCAGCATTTGATGTTGTCAGTGTTTTGAATTTTAGCCATTCTGATAGCTGCAAAGTGGTATCTTGTTGTTGTCATTTTAATTGTTTTGTATAGAAGTGTAGTTGATTTACAATGTTGTGTTAGTTTCAAGAATACAGCAAAGTAATTCAGTTATACAATATCCATGTATACATTTATACATGTATATATGTGTAATTTTCAGATTCTTTCCCTTATAGATTATTAAAAAATATTGAGTATAGTTTGCAATACCATACAGTACAGATCAAGTTGAAAAGAACTGACATCTGGACAATACTGAGTTTCCCTATCCATACATATGGAATGGAATATCTATCTATTCTTTAGTTCTTTGTTGAGTTTCATCAGTGATTTGTAGTTTTTCTCATTTAGATATTTTACATATTTTGTTAGAAGTATGTGTATTTCATGTGTAAGTTTCTAATGTAAATAGTATTCTCTTTTTAATTTCAAATTCCACTTGTTCATTGCTGGTAAATAGGATAGTGATTAACTTTTGTGTATTAAGCCTGAATCCTGCAACTTTGCTATAATGACTTGTAAGTTCTAATAGATTTTTGTTGAATCTTTCAGATGTTTCACATAGATAATTATGTTATCTGTGAAGACAATTTTATTTCTCCCTTCCCAGAAGTATGCCTTTTATTTCCTTTTCTTGTCTTTTTGCATTAGCAAAGACTTCTAGTCCAATGATAGAAAGGAGTGATGGGGAGAGACATTCTTGCTCAATTCCTGGTCTTAGTGGAGAAACTTCCAAGTTTCTCACCATGAAGTACTGTTAACTTTAGTGTTTTTGTACATGTTTGAACACAGACTTTTAACATCTTGATTCAACAGCAAATTATGAACATCAAACTCAACTTTCTTAAGTGTAAAGCAGAAGTAGTTATTATTGGAACATTATATGTAGAATAATTGCAGGTTTGCCCCCATACCATATGGGTATGTGTACATATGTATATGTGTATGTTTGTACATGTAATAATTTTATAGGGAAAAGCCAAGAAACAAATGTACCAAAGTACTTAATTTCTCTTTGTGGTAAGTTTTAATAATAGATCATTTTAATATGCATAGTGTTTTACTTCTTTGATGGTGAGGACTGGATATATTTTTGAGAGCTGATAACATTTAAATTTTTACCACTCACCTGGATATAGTTTTGTTGTTTGATGAGTTTAGTAAAGAGAGTCACATTGCTGGGATCATGTTGATAGTATGTTTAATTTTAATCAAGGCAGTCTTACTGATAGAAAAGGAAGTGCATGTATTTTAATGAGACATGATGAGAATTGGAAATTCAGCATGTGAAGTAAATAGTGGCTCCAGAAGTGAAAAACATTTGCCATCAATTTAACCTACATTTGTAGGAAGAGGGAAAAATGTATATCTTCTTCAGAGTGATCGGATCCAAATAAGTGGCTGAAAATCACGCATATACCATTTCACAAGCCTTATTGTTTATTACAGTGGTGTAAAAGGAAGACCTGGGCAGTTTAAGAAAAGAATTTGTGTCATAGTTTTTCTAAAAGCAAGCTAACATAAAAACTAATTCAGGAATCACAGTAAAAATAGCATCTGGGTTAATAGTGGTGTGATTATGGGTGGTATAATTTCAGGTAATTTTTATGTTTTTTTTTTTTTTTCCTTCTCCCCCATTGTCTCAACCTTGCTCTGAAATCACATGGGAGTAGAAATAACTGGGGAGAATATAGTCTTTCAGATTTGTCTGCCTGGTTTAAACTAGTTCCCAAAGGCCACTGGGACTTTTAGTCCCAGACCCAGGGGACACGTGGTCTCTTGTAAAACCAGCTCTAGCTTGTTGATGTCTAAAAGCAACTTGACCCTGGCACAGGCATTTTCAATAGAAATGATAAGTAAACAGTAGAAATATGAGAGGACAAATATAAGCTCTTGGAGGAAGATGCAGATTCCATAAAAGGAAAACCAAGATTAGAGTGAAAGGGTGGTTTAGTCGCCAAGTCCTGTCTGACTCTTGAGACCCTATGAACTGCAACCCTGCCAGGCTCCTCTGTCCATGGGCTTCTTTCAGGCAAGAATACTGGAGTGGGTTGCCACTTCCTTCTCCAGGGGACCTTCCTAACCCAGGAATCAAACTTGGGTCTCCTGCATTTTGGGCAGATGATTTACCGACTGAGCTGTGAGGGAAAGGGAGGCCAGGTCTAAAGAAGGAAATGCGTGTGCACACACGCACACACACAGTTTCCTGTGTGTGCGCACGCACATGCATGTAAATGCAGACAATAATGCAGACAGTCACCAAAGAAAAGGTGAAAAATCCCAACAAATGAAGTTTCGTTCATTGGGAGTAGCAAGAGGCTGTGAGTTCAAAAACTGCCTGATTCTACTCCATCCCATTTTTATAGTTTCCTCTGTTATTTTGACTGGAACGATTTGGAAAAGCAGCTCCTGTCTGAAAGTCATTTGAACATTCAGGGCTGAGGTCTTCATCTAGTGGAAGCCCCAGGGCCAAGCCTAGTGGGATGCGGGAGGTGGTACTTGCTGAGATTTTGACAGCTCACGGGCCCCCTGCGGGCGCGCCCTGTGGACAGTGACCACACGGTGGGACAGGGAGCACGGCTCAGGCTGGGGTTGAAGGGTGCTCCACCAGGAATCACCCTGGGCCGGCAGACATGCCCTGGGCTTGTCTGAAGCCAACCAGGATGTGAACTCAGCTGTCCATTCCAGCCCCTTCTGAGGGCTCTGCAGTTATTCGCCCTCATCTGCCTTCTTCAAACCCCCTGTTAGCTTGTTCCCATAGGGTCCAGGGCCTCTCTTGAAGATATTCTTTACTACAGATTTTGTCAAGGCAGCAAGCGCCTGTTGAGAAGGAAACTCATCTTATGGATTTTATGGCTCCTGTTTATCAGATAGGAAAAGGGCAGGAACTTATGTATAAGTGGTGGACAGTTCTCCGTGGTGGGAATAGGGTGTGAAGTTCCCTCCCAGTCCATGGCTCTGTAATAATGGCTAATGGTCGCTGAGGGCTTGTGGTCGCCCAGCCTTTTCTGTGACAGGGACTGCTGTTCTTAGGCGATGGATGAGGAACCTGGTGGGTGAAGGGGGGTTTCAGGCCGCCGAGGGCTGCACAAATGAAGTGCAGACTCTGGCAGACCTGAGGGGAGGGGGCGGGGGGGCCCTGGCTGCTTGTAATTCCTGGTCGGTTCTCACTACTGATAGGCCACATTTATTTTTGGTCTCCCTGTATTTCTGCTTCTCCTTCAGATTCCATCACTCTGTCGGGGGAGCCCCACCAATTAATTAGCTCTCTCTGTTTGTGTTGTTCAGTCGCTAAATGGTGTCCAACTCTTCGCAACCCCATGGATTGTAGCACTGGAGGCTCCCCTGGCTTTCCCTATCTCCCGGAGTTTGCTCAGATTCATGTGCCTTGAGTTCGTGATGCCATCTAATCAATTCATCCTCTGTTGTCTCCTTCTCCTCCTGCCTTCAATCTTTCTTAGCATCAGGATCTTTTCCGATGAGTTGGCTCTTTGCATCAGGTAGCCGAAGTATTGGAGCTTCAGCTTCAGCATCAGTCCTTCCAATGAATAGACAAGGTGGATTTCCTTTAGGATTGGCTGGTTTGATCTCCTTGCAGTTCAGGGGACTCTCAAGAGTCTTCTCCACCACCACAGTTCAAAGCATCCTTCCCAAACACCCTGTGTGTTATCATTTGCATTTGCTTTTGTATGATTATTTGATTGTCCCCACACTAGAACATCAGCTTTCTGAGGACGACTCCGTGTGTCGTCTGACTTTTGTATCCCTGGGCCTCACTCATAGCAGAGATTTGATGGGCTGAACTGGTAGCTGATGTGTCAGAGCTGACACGGCTACAGGTTACTCTGAGTCCAATAGCAGATGCTCCAAGAATAGATGCATACACTGCCTGGACTCTTCACTGTGATTTCGGTTCTTTAGGTCTTTCTGTTTCTGGTTATTAATATACACATAGGAAAAAATGCTGAGACTTCGGGAGGTATATAAGCTCTCCTTGAAGCGAGTTAATTCCGTTAATGCTTTTTAGCAAATATACTTTCTGTCCTCCTCACTGCCTCTGAATACTCTCCATGGCTGTGATGATGTTTGGTGGGCTTATCTTTTAGCCAGAGCACTACCTGGAAGACTCTTCCTGTTTGTCTCTGCTTCAACAACATGCATTAAATGTCACTCCTTACCAGCGTTTTCTGTTTAACTTGTAGGCATCACTTACCTTCTCATGCATAGACAGAAGCTGTCGGATTGTGAACAGAGGGAGCTATGGAAAGGCAAGGGAAACTCACCTTGGACCAAGGAGTAGGGGAGAGGGTAACATGGGCATCCTAGTGGCATGTAAGGGAAGAAGACATATTTCATAACATAGCTTAGAGTGTGTAAGGGCACAGGCAAAATGAAATCTCTCTCTTCCTGGTAAGAAAAGTTTTTATTGAAAAGAATTCCAGGGAAAAAAAAACCCATTAGTTATGCAATTTATTTTACTGTCTGTAAACTTCCCACAGGGAGACCAGATAGATGGAGCGATAAGCCTTTCCTCTGTCAGTGGGAGGCTGTGCCCACGTCCATTCTTAGGTGGTGGGGCAATTTTTCTGGTGGAGAGAAACTCCTGTATTATGCAATCACAGAGCAGCCAGAAATGGCCTTCCCTCCAGTCTCTGTTTACTGAAATATGCTATTTCTCAAGGCTGACCTCAAAGCTGTTGCCACTGCAATGCCTGTCCTGAGACCCCCATCAGCAGTAACCACCCCTCCTTCTGTGCTTCCGGGGGGCCTTTACATCTGTTCCACTTGACCTGGGACTTGCACAGCTCACATGCACTTGAAGGGCTGTTGCAGTTTTCTCTGACCTCTTCATGTCTCTTGCACAGAATAATCAATGCTTGTTAAAATAAGGCAGTGTGGGAGCAGAGAAAGCGGGGCATTTCCAGGGTGCTGTGATGACTGGGATTGGAACCAGTTCAAGAAGCCTGATCCTACGATGCAGGGTGATAAGAAGCTGTTGGACGGCTGGAAGGAGGGTGTGACCTAAGGGGTAATGCTGGAAGGGGCTGCCCATCATGTCCCCCCACCCCCGTCTTTATCACTGGGTCTGTGGAAGAGGCATTTCCCATTTTCCCCACTGCAGAGCTGCTGAAGCTGGCTTTTCTTCCGTGTGTGTGGCTGGCCTTTGAGCTGTACTGACAGCTCTTCCTTTCAGTGACATTTTTTTATCATCCCACAAATCTGTTGCATTAAAATAAACCATAACTTTCCTAGAGAGTAAGTGAACTCCTGAGACTGACAGATTTAACTTTGTTGCTGTTCAGTCGCTCTGTCGTGTCTGACTTTTTGCAACCCCATGGACTGCAGCACACCAGGCTTCTCTGCCTTCACTATCTCCCGGAGTTTGTTCCAACTCATGTCCATTGAGTCAATGATGCCATCCAACCGTCTCATCCTCTGTCTTAGCCTTAGTGAAAAGGAAAAAAAAGGACCCAGACTATTTCATGACAGTCAGTTAAGGTCAACCACCTAATCTGACAGCAGTAAAAGGATTATTTAACAATGAATAGTTTCAGTTCTGCTTCTCTCTAGTAGATCGTTTTAAAGAAAACCCAAAATGAATTGTTGTACTGCAATGGAATGTCGGCATGTAAGCTGCAGAGTGAAATCATTACTGGCAGTATCTTATTTACACATCTGTTGTGTGAAGAGAATTAGATACTCTTAGAGGAAGAATAAAGTAAATTTGAATTGAAATAGTGCACATTTTGACTAGCTGCTGATTCCTTATTAGGTGTTGGGAGTGACTTTGACAGTGTACAAAGAAAGCAACAGTTTGACATCATTTAGAAGTGTTCTAGAATAATCCTAATTCAGGGAGATTTCCATTTGTGTGCACTTTAAGAATCGGGAGCACCGTGGAGCTCCTGGGCACTCACCCAGTTTTCTTAGATCCAGTTGGGTTTATGAGTACAAGACATGATAGCCGTACATGCAAGAAGGAAAAACCTTCTCAAACCGGCCTGCTTACTGGGCTGAGTCACTACTTCTGCCAAACAAGTACTGTGTAAGCTGAGCTTCTTTCATCTTACTGCCTATGTGCTTTCTACAGCAGGAACAGGACCGTGTTTATTGATTGCAATTAAATTTCTTATTGCTGAGGAATAACACTCTTTGATGGGCTTCCCTGGGGGTCCAGACAGTAAAGAATCTGTCTGCACTGCAGGAGACTGGAGTTCAATCCCCGGGTTGGGACGATCCCCTGGAGAAGGGGATGGACAGTATTCTTACCTGGAGAATTCCATGGACAGAGAAGCCTGCTGGCCTCCAGTTCATGGGGTCTCAGAGTCAGACATGACTTAATGACTAACATTTTTTCACATATTTGTTAAAAAAAAAAAGAAGAAAATACGTATGTAAAAATATATATGAATACATATGTCAATGCACATATGTATGTACTTATGAAAGTGAAAGTGAAGTCACTCAGTTGTGTCTGACTCTTTGTGACCCCATGGGCTATAGCCTACCAGGCTCCTCCTTCCATGGGATTTTCCAGGCAAGAGTACTGGAGTGGGTTGCCATTTCCTTCCCCAGGGGATCTTCAGTATTGTTAGCTGGAGAATTCCATGGACAGAGGAGCCTGGTGGGCTATAGTCCATCGGGTCACAAAGAGTCAGACATGACTTAGTGACTAACACTTTTTTGCATATTTGTTAAAAAAAGAAAAAAATACATAGGTAAAAATGTGTATGAATACATATTGTCAGTGCACATATGTATGTACATATATACACATGTAAAACACATATTTAAAAGTGCATATGTAAAAATATATAAAGAATACATATGTAAAATGCATATGAATGCATATGGAAAAAAAGAAAATGCATACATTAGCAGTTAACTTTTTTTTTCTTTTTGCAATATAGGATTAAATTACCATGCTCCTACCAGAGGCCCTTATCACACCTAAAATAATTTCTTAATATCATCAATTATCCTGTCAGTTGTCAAATTGTCTCCTATGTGTCGTGATTTTTTTAAGATTCATTTTAGTTAGAATCCAAGTAAGGTTCCCACGTTGCAATTGATAATATCCCTTAAGTCTCTTTTCATACCTAATTTTTCCCTCCATCACTCTCCCTCACCTCCTGTAATGTTTCTGTTGAGGAAACCAGGTCATTTTCTTATAGAATTTTCCATAGTCTGAATTCTGTTGATTGCATCCCTGCGTTGCACTGCTTCAATCACTATTGTTGTTTATGTAGATCTAGCACACACATCCTACAGCTATTGCCCTCCCCAGAGTGAGACAAACCTCGTCTGAATCAGAACAGCCTCAGATGAGAATGACATTGCCACAGTCATTTTTGCTTTAGAACCACGTGGGATAATGTTCGAGTGTTCTTTGGCCACTGTCTCTTGTCTCTGTGTGAAAAAGTCATAAAGGTATGAAATAATTAGGGAAGAGGATGTCACTCAGGATGCATATCTGTGAGGAGCAATCAGAGTTTTTTCAAAAATGATCATAAATGGACTCTTGTAAAGTTACACAACTTAATGCCAGTGCCAATTAATCTGATGGGCAAGGATGACTCTTGTAAGAGTCTTACAGTGACAGAGGGCAATGCTGTGTGCTTAGGAACTTCACTGAAGCATAAAAGCAGACAGCTATGAAGATTTAATTAAAATTAAATATGAGAGACCTAAAAAAATGGCATGTACTGAAACCACCATAAAAACTAAACTCTAAAGAAGGCTGTTCACATTTTTCTGAATAGCTCTTTCAGCCTGTAATGAAAACAGATGGATTACTTCAGGACTGAAATTTAGTACCTACAATGAGTTTATAGAGATCTAAATTTGTGATTATAGACCCTTAAACCCAATATAGCTTCAGGAAACAGAATAATTTCAAGGAGAAAAATAGTTTTCAGTGGTGACATAGACATTTTAACCATCAAAGCAGCCTCACTTTCCATTGCTGCTTATAAGATGCCATAAGGCCTGTCACATCAATAACCTTAGATTTAATTTTGACTCATACTTTTCTTATATCGCATACTCTTTATGGATCATTGGCCAACTCTATTGTTACTGCAGTAACATTAAAAAATAAATTCTTGACTTATAAACTGGACCCTTTTTTTAACTTGGAGAGTTAATACTTTTTGATGTAGGGCCTATTTGTATTTCTTTAATAAAATGGGCTTCCCTGGTGGCTCAGCTGGTAAAGAATCCACCTGCAATGCAGGAAACCTGGGTTTGATCCCTGGGTTGGGAAGATCGCCTGGAGAAAGGAAAGGCTACCCACTCCAGTATTCTGGCCTGGAGAATTCCATGGACTGTATAGTAGTACATGGGGTTGCAAAGAGTCGGACATGACTGACTTTCACTTAACTTAATAAGCAAAATTATGTAGGGAATTGACATACCTGTGAGCAGGAAGTATCATTTGATAAAGTATTTGCCACTCATCAAAGATAAAAATTGTGACTTATCTACCTTCCTTGGTCTGTGCACTGATAGTGAAAGATTCACTTCAAGACTAAACAGGGTTAGAGTACTCACAGGGCTCCCTTAGTAATACTTCCTTTCCGGGTGACTCAGTGGTAAAATCCACCTGCCAGTCCAGGGGATGCAGCAGGTATAGGTTCGATCCCTGGGTGGGAACGATCCCCTGGAGAAGGAAATGGCAACCCACTCCACTATTCTTGCTGGGAAAATCCCATGGATAGAGCAGGCTGGCCAGCTACAGTCCATGCAGTTGCAAAGGAATTGGACACAACTGAATGAGCACATGACAAATGACTTAGTAACACTTACCAAACCACCATCAAAATATTGTGAGTTTGAAATTCCTCTTTAATAGGAAGGAAAGGATTCTTCATTAGGCCAGTCTTCCTTGTGACCAAGAATATGCATTTGTAAGATTGAAATTTTAATGTCTGGTTGAGGTTTTTGTCTATAGCTAGTGAGCAGAGGGCCTCCCTGGTGGTTCAGATGGTAAAGAATCTGCCTGCAATGCAGGAGACCTGAGTTTGATTACTGGGTCAGGAATCCCCTGGAGGAGGGCAGGGCAACCCTCTCCAGTATTCTTGCCTGGAGAATCCCATGGACAGAGGAGCCTGGTGGGCTACATACAGTCCATAGGGTTGCAGAGTTGGGCACGACTGAAGTGACTTTGCACACACACACACACAGTAAGTAGATTCAAATTGAACTCTATTCTTTGGCATCCCTCTTTTCATCTGATACTCCTTTACTACATTTCAGGCAATAGATAAGTAAGCAAAGAAATAGAATTTTTTGGTTCTTTTTATGCTTGGGTTCACATCCTGCTCCTTAGCTGTAACAGCATTCTTACTATCACAAGTGATAACAATTCCTCCCAAAAAAGAAATGTACTGGAGTCCTGACTTTGGAGAGCAGAGGTGGTGCTGCCTTCTGGCACATCACGCGAGCTGTCCCCTGGACGCAGGCTTGCTCCTGCTGTCCCTAGATGGTCTGTCTTCTCTATTGGCCCTCAGCACCCCGGCTCTGTCCTAAAAGAGTTATCACCTAAGTTGAAAGATCACAGTCTTCTTCCTTCTGCTTTATCATTTCTCAGTCTTTGTTTTGTATCACTTTCCTTTTTCTTGTTTTTAAAGTTATCCCTCCTTTTTTCCAAGGTTGACTTCTCCCCTTCATCTTTGATCCCCTCCCATCTGTCTTATCCAAGAATATAGAAGCAGTCTCCACTAATTAGCTCCCCTCTTTAAAATCTTAATCTTTCTACGAATGGTCAAGTGCACCATCCTAAAACTAAACACCTTTAGCTTTCAGATCCCCTTCAGTTGTCTGGTGTCTCGGTTTCCTTATTGAATATAAAAATCCCTCCTCTAGACCTTTGTGAGTGTTAATCCTCTTCGTTGCTAGGGAATGTCTGTGCTTATTCCCACCATTTCCTCAGCTCTTTCTCAGCACCTTTAGTTCTGCTCTACTCACCTTTCACCTTCCTCATCCTGTGGCTTCTTTATAATTCTTGTGGTGGGCTGAAAAATGACCTCATCCCTACGCTCCAACGTCTATGTCAAAATGAAACTGGTGAATACTGCTTTATTTGGAAAATTTGATAACAGATGTGATTAAGGGTTTTGAGATGAGAGGACCCTGGATTATCTGAATAGGCCATGAATGCCATCACACAGGTTCTCATGAGCCAGAGAAGCGAGGATAATTCGATACCACAGGCACACATAGCCCAAGGCAAGGAATGCGTGATACTGCTAGGTTCTGAAAGAGGCAAGAAACACTTTCTGCCCTGGAGCCTCTGAGGACACCTGACCCTGGTTCTGCTGACACTTTGAGTTTGAACTCTCAGCCTCCAGAAATGTGAAAGAATAAATTTCTGTTGTCTTAAGGGACAAGATGGCTATAGGAAGCTAAATATAGCCATCTTTGGACATTCTTGACAAAATTATTGACCAAAGTGAACATGCCTGAGTAAACAAGACTTTGATCAAGAAGGAGACTCTTATCAGCTCTCCAGCAGACCCCCAGAGTCCCCTTTCAGCCTTTGTCCCTACCAAAGAATTCACTATTTTGAATTATCCCGTTTGTGAACCTAATATGAACCGCATCATGAAGAATAAACCTAGCTCTTGTATCTGGATTCTTTCTTCTAACAGTCTGTGAGGTTCATCCATGTTGTCCTATGTGGTTATAGATTTTTAAATTGTCATTGCTGTATAGAGCACATGTTATTTTTTCAGCTGTTGATGGTTTACCAATACTGCTGTTATGAATATTGATTATGGATTTTTTGGTGAACATTTATTTGTGTTTCTGTTGGGTAGATAATGAGGAACAGATTTTCTGAGTCAAAGATGCCTTGTCATTTCTTTCTGTACTAAGTTGACAATCTCATCTACAATTCTACCTCAGCTATCCCCCATCATTCTCACTCTTAAAATCTCTCAGTCTGATTCTGATCTTCCTGCTTAGATATAAAATGACAGCCATCAATTATACACACACACATACAAACACAATGTTTAGTGTGTTCCAATTTAAAGATAAGTTACTGCCAGAAAAGTGGCTCTTCCTCTTGTCATTTGTTGTGTTAATGACAGGTCATCAGTCTTAACCATTCAAGTTCGAAACAGAATCATTTTTAATTCTTTCTTTGATTATCCTGCATCCACCAAATCTCTGAAGCTTCCCTTCCACTGTGATTTCCCACCAAGCTGTCTCTACATTAGTTTGCGGGTACACTGTCCCTTGAATGACTCCTTAACTGTCTCCCACCTTCTAGTCTCTTTTGATGCTCATCCATCTACCAATTCTAGGTTTATCCTTACAAACTTTGATCCTGCTGCACCACTTCTTAAAACTCACGGACATGGATGGATCACCATTGATTATAAAAATCAAGTCAGAATTCCTTATGTTGACTTTCTATGCCTCATAATTTGATTTCAGCATCATTTCTGTGAGTAATTATTCACCTAAAGTTTCACCAGGTGGTAGTGAGTTATCTATTCACATTGTCTTCAATAACATTTTTATGATAAATTGCTCAAAGGGCTTCCGATGAACGTTTCCTACAGTGGCTCCATGTAATGGCCATGTATTAAGAGTTTCCTGTGCGTGGTATACATGTAACCCGCACAACAGCTTTGTGGGGGTAAATACCTGTGTGATTATCCTCAGTTTACAGTTGAGGACACCAAAGCCTGGAGAATTTAAGGTGTCTAATGTTATCCAGCCAGAAACCTAATTAGGATTCAGACACTGGAAATCACGACTCAGCTTGCTTGCCTTTTGCATATTCATGATGCCTCTCAAGGCCATGGGAGATGAGGAGGCCTCCCTTCCAGCTTTTAGCTCTGTGCTCCGCTGTCCTGAGGCAGCCTCTCCTCCTCACAGAGAGCTGTGATTCTAGGTCCCGCCCATCTGCAGATGTGTGGTTTTCCCCTCCCATTCTCTGAAGCTGGCGCATCGTGAACTGAACTCTGGCAGCTATTGCCTGGGCAAGGGGACTTTAGTTCTTACACCGCCAATTTGATTTGGTTCTGCTCCCTCCTTCTTTTCCTGTTTCTCTTCTCCTCCTTCCTCCCTTTCTCTCCTGTTTCTTTCTTCCTCTGCAGGCTTCTCCCTTGTCCTCTCCCCGCCCTGTCCCTCCCTCCCTGCCCTTCCTTGGGTAGATGCCATGATTCTCAGCATTTTTGAAAGATCAACCTCTGGAAGTGCACAATGTCCCTCAGATCACTCACCTTGCAGGTTTCACTTTTCAGGTTCAAAAAACCCACGATACCTCAGTGTAATAATCAAATAAGTAAATTAGTGCTGGAGTGGGGGTGAGCAATATGTGAATGATTCATGTTTGAATCACTATACATATATTTATTGTAGTTTAGGGATGAGGAAATTGTGGGCCCAAATCTATTGTTGATACACATATGTATCATTATGCACTGTAGAGTTCACCAAACACCATACAAGAAAATAAAAGGATGCTGATGAAACTAAATGTGTAGTAATTTATAGCAGGAATTTCCAAACCATGACCCATTCAAAACAACATGATGATGGATTATGCTTCTATCCTGCCAGAAAATCTCAACAGTTCTAGTTGTACAGAAGGAGTTTTGCAATCTCTCAACATTGTATCCCTACCAGACTTAAGAAAACTGACTTAGAACCTTCAGGAGACTCTACTGGGGCATTACTTTTAGGCTCTGAGTAACATTTTAGTAATTTTCATGTTGTAGATCAGTTGCAGGTAGCCCTTATTCATTCATGAAATAAAAATCTATGGAATGCAGATTATGGTTCCCTGAAGAATTAGGAAGGGATGATCATTTGGGGGTTAGTGTCTGCTCTTTAGAGACTGTCTCTTGGTTCATCCACTGAGGATCCTATTGGGACTGATTTAGGTGGTTTTTTGTTTGTTTGTTTGTGTTTAGCTGTGCTGGGTCTTAGTTGTGGCGTGTGAGATTGTTTAGTTGTGGCATGTGAACTCTTGTGTCATATGGGATCTAGTTCCCTGACCAGGGATCGAACCCTGGCCCCCTGCATTGAGAGCGTGGAGTCTTAGCCAATGGACCACCAGGGAAGTCCTCGACTTAGTTTTCTGTTGCGATTTTCTGAATTTCTCAGCCAAGCCCCATACCCTTCCCTTCCTTGGCTTCCTCCACAGTGCCTTAGATGTGCCAGGGCTGCAGTTTTCCATCTGCACTTTAAGGTACTCCACTTTCTGACTCCGTTACCAGCTGATGCCTCACCCACGTAGATTTCTGTCATCCATCCCACCAAGGAAACTTTTATATAATAGGTGCTCAGGACGTTTGTTTAATTAAACTGGAACTAATGGATCACTGCAGGGATTACTCTGTCACGACTGGATGGGTAGTTCTGTGTGATAACTTGGGAAGTTTTCCGGTGATTATGGAATGTCAGAGCACCTTGTAGACTGTAGAATAAGCTGAATCTCTGCTGGGCTCTTGTGTTGTCATCAGTCATCCTGAGGCCTCAGGAAAAAAACTGAATAGATAAAAAGTAAACATTAATGTCTTTCCTTCAGTGCTGCGTTTCACAAGCAGAGGCAGCTCTTGTGAGATATTTAACTAACAGATACGGTATTATCATGGAAAAATTGAATAAAAAAAGTAAAAAAGACCATGAACCACTGCCATTTGCTGACTGAAATGCAATTAGGCACAACAGTTTTATGTGATTGTCCTCGAAATTTATTATGCTTTAATAAACTCCTGGCAAACCTAATTAGATGCTCCATTTAGCATTAATTGAATTGGAACAAGGAAAGAAACTACACCTCATGTAAAGTTGTAAGAGGCACATTTTTAAATGACTGACTTAGCCTTAAATTTTGAAATGTGGCAGTTTTACTCACAATATTACCACAGAAACTCAATTAAACAATTACTAAGTGCATTTACTCATGGAAATATACTACAAGAGTGTATGCATCAGTCTCCAGATCTATTTTTGCTTTTCATTCATGTCCTGATCTTTGGAACCTCCATATCCCATAAATGTAGCATGTGGCTCATTTCAGAATTAAGGGCATGGATTTTCCAGCCAGATTTCTTGGTTTTGAATCATGGTGCTAGCATTTTCAGACTGGTTTGGGGCCGATTATTTTTATCTTCTCTACCTCAATGTCCTGAAACAATAACATTGCCTACCCCAAAAGGGGGATTATGAAGATTAAGTAATTTAGTACTTGAAAAGCATATGATGTCTGACACATGTAATTACTAAATACATGTTTGTAAAATAAAATGGATAAATTGTGCCTCCTATAAGTGGGTCTCAAGAATTGTGGAGTATCAAGTGTTTGTTATTTTGGCCACCTGATGTGGAGAGCTCACTCATTGGAAAAGTTCTCCTGATGCTGGGAAAGATTGAAGGCAGGAGGAGAATGGGGATGACAGAGGATGAGATGGTTGGATGGCATTGTTGACTGAACGCACATGAGTTTGAGCAAACTCCGGGAGATACTGAAGGACAGGGAAGCCTGGTGTGCTGCAGTCTATGGGGTTGCAAAGAGTCGGGTGTGACTTAGTGATTGGACAACAGCAAGGTGTTTGTGTAGTTTGTTATAATTACATCATCTTGTGCATTTTTAGCATGTCTTAGGATGGTTTCATGAGGAAGATAATCTTCACCTGTTTGTTTTATTACTTTTGAGAAGATATGCATCAGAGTCAGAAGGTAGCCATAATATGTTCTTTAATTAGATAATAGAATATTATTGTGTAAAAAATGCTGTGTAACTGGAAGTCATAGCCAGTATAACAAGGCAAAACAAAAAACAACTAACCGGAAAACAAAAACCATGAATGACATACAGATTGGAAAGGAAGAAGTAAAACCATTTCTATGTATAGATGATATAATGGTCCATGTAGAAAATCCCAAAACACATGCCCCCAAAAAATGCTTCTTGAACTAATAAGTTAATTTAGTAAGGTCTCAGGATACAAGGTCAATATACAAATATGTACTATTGTTTTATATACCACAACAAACAATTGGGATTTGAAATTTTAAAAAGAGTACGTCTATGATAGTACCCCAAAATGACACATTTGGGTATAATTTAACAAAGTATGTATAGGAACTGTATATTGAAAATTACAAAATATTGATGAACAAAATCAAAGACTTAAATAAGTGAAGAGGTATGCCTATTCATGCATTTAAAAACTCAATATTGTTAAGGTGTTAGTTCTCTTGGAAATGGTCTGTAGTCATCATGAGTGGATGCCCAGTCTCTTCTGTCGTGTCTGACTCTTTGCAACCCTATGGACTGTGGCCCACAGGCTCCTGTGTCCCTGGGATTCCCCAGACAAGAATACGGGTGCAGGTTGCCATGCCCACTCCGGGGGACCATCCCAACCCAGGGCTCAAACCCAAGTCTCTTATGTCTCCTGCATCGTGAGGCAGGTTCTTTACCACTCGCGCCACCTGGGAAGCCCTGCAGTCATCATAATCCTAGTCAAAATTCTGGGGGAAACTTTTGTAGATATCAATGGATAGCTTTTAACTACCAGTTGATTCTAAAATCTATATAGGAAAGAAAATAGAAGAACTAAAATAGCTACAACAATTCTGAAAACAGAAAAGTGGGAGAACTCACACTGCCTGATTCTAGTACCTACCGTAAAGCTCCAACAGACAAGACAGTGTATACAGCACAGATGGTCCCCGACTTACAATGGTTCAGCTTATGATTTCTTTTTTACTTTATGATGGCGGAAAAATGATACCCATTCAGTAGAACCCAGACTTTGAATTTTGAATTATGATCTTTTCCCAGCTTAGTGATACATTCTCAGTTGTGATGCTGGGCAGAGAGCCAAAGCTCTCAGTCAGCCAAGCAATCAGGAGGAGAAACAACCAATACACTTACAATCATTCTGCACCCACAGCATTCTGTTTTCACTTTCAGTATGCTATTTGATAAATTATATGAGATATTCAGCACTTTAATATAAAATGGGCTTTGCATTAGATGATTTTGCTCAACTATAGGCTAGTGTAAGTGTTCTGAGCACATTGAAGGCAGGCTGGGCTAAGCTATGATATTTGGTGAAGAAAGTGAAGTCGCTCAGTTGTGTCCGACTCTTTGCTGCCCTGTGGAGTATAGCCCACACAGGCTCCTCTGTCCATGGGATTTTCCAGGCAAGAATACTGGAGTGGGTTGCCATTTACTTCTCCAGGGGATCTTCTCAACCCAGGGATCGAACCCAGGTCTCCCTCATTGCAGGCAGATGCTTTAACCTCTAAGCCATGTTTGGTAGGTCAAGTGTATTAAATGTATTTAAATTTACAGTATTTTCAACTTACAATGGGTTTTTCTGGACATAACCTCATTGTAAGTTGAGAAACATCTGTATTTGCAAAAGGTAGATACATAGATCAATGGAATAGAATAGAACATCCAAAAATTTTTGGAAGAGAAAATCAAAATGGATCATAAGCTTCAATGTAAGGTATAAAAGCTGTAACACTTTCAGTAGAAAGCATAAGACAAAACTTTTGTGACTTGATTAGGCAAAGATTTTTTTCAGATACCATGCCTAAAGCACAATCCATAGTAGAAAAAATTGGCAAATTGGGCTTAAAGTAAAAATTTTCTTCTTTCCTTAAGACACTTAACAGAATGAAAAGGCAGGTCACAAACAGGGAGAAAGTATTTATAAATCACATATCTGACAAAGGAAAAATATCAATATAAAAACAGACAAAACTCACTTTAAGAAAACAAGCTCAACAATAAAAAGTGGGGGGGGGGGGCAGGTGCTTTAAACATGTTACCAAAGACGATGAAAGAGTGAATATTATGCTATGGAAATTTTAAAAATATATTAAGGAAAAAATACAAATACATCAGAACAAATCATTTGACTGAATTTAAAGTAGGGAGAATGCCTTCCTCTGTGATCATACTGTCTTATGGTATTTTAAAATTGTTACACAAATAAGTGTTTTTAATGTTGTATATTGCATCCCACATGGGTCTGTCCCTGTTTCCACGTTCAGATCTAATGAATATACTTTAGTCTACTTGTACCATTTATTTTACGTATCTCATTTCTCTCTTAATCTGAAGGCCTTCTGCAACATTTCTACTTTATTTTAGCCACAGATTCCACAAATCAGTTCTCTGGAAAGAACCCATTTCCCCCCACTATTGTCACTATTTAGTATTTTTCCTTGCTATCTCTCATTTGTTTTCTCATCAGCAGCTGTTTTATTTCGTTTTTCTCAGCCTCACTGCATGCTGTCTCTTGATTTTAACGCGGGGTGGCTGACGGTGAGTGGCTGGCATCTGTGGGAGGAGGAAGCCGAGTGGGTGCCTGAGGCAGATGGGCCGTGTGGGTGGGATGCAGTGACTCATTTTTTTTCGTGTGTTGATTTTTGATGTAGAAATGTTAAGGACCCCAGAAGAAAACTCTCTATTTGTATTAGAGAGCCTTGAAGTCATGGCTAGCCTTGAAAAGTATCTTTTGAAGGTCCTTTGACTTGCCCTCCCCTTTTATAACCTCACTAAATCTTCTGGGTCTTTAGCTTTCATTTGATCTGACTTATTTCTCCTTCACAGAATGTAGACTCCAATTTCATATTCATTAGATAAGGCTGGCTGTATCAAACAACCTCTTGAGGGTCTGTGTTCCTTTTATAAAAGGGTTGCACTTCGGTTGCACACAGGTCTTCAATGCTCTTTTCATATTTTGGTGGGTTCCTAAATTACAAAAGTAATCAGTGTTCATAACAGAAGTTGTACAAGATATAGAAGGCATAAAAAGGAAAAGATAAGTGATAATTCCATTACACAGTTGTTATCACAGTTTATATTTTGCTGTACAACTTTCCAAAACTTTTTTATTCATGTACATCTATACATATAGAATATATATAATAATCAATTGATTATAATGTATACATTATGTTTTAATGTGTATGCTATACATTATAATGTGTATATTTTACTTTTTTCCTAAATATAGTGTGTGTGTGTATGTGTGGTCATTTTTCTAATAATGTATATTTAGGCATTTTTCCATTGTTACTGCAAAAATAATATTTCAGTAGATATACTTACAAGTAAATCTGCCACATGTATAGGAATTTTCTCAGGATAAATTCTTAGGAATGGAATTATTGAGTCAAAGATTATGCATAATTTTAAGGACTCAAGATCTCCTTAAGAGTTTACACTTCCCCATAGCATGTAAGAATACCATTTCTCTGCATCTTCATTGGGTATTTTGAAATATCTTTGGCCCCTTGATAGGAAAAAAACTTTGTATTGGTTTAGTGTTCATTTATTAGGAGTGAGATGTAGAATATTTTTATATGTGATGTTGCCATTTTAGTTACACTTTTGTGATTTTACCTGCCTATGTCCACAGCCTAGTTTTCTATAATATTGTAATGTTTTATGGTTTCTTATTTGCTTTAAATTGACCAATAAGGGATAAATTGATGCTTTTGAACTGTGGTGTGGGAGAAGACTCTTGAGAGTCCCTTGGACTGCAAGGAGATCCAACCAGTCCATCCTAAAGGAGATCAGTCCTGGGTGTTCATTGGAGGGACTGATGTTGAAGCTGAAACTCCAATACTTTGGCCACCTGATGTGAAGAGCTGACTCATTTGAAAAGACCCTGATGCTGGGAAAGATTGAAGGTGGGAGGAGAAGGGGACAACAGAGGCTGAGATGGTTGGATGGCATCATTGACTCAGTAGAGATGAGTTTGGGTGGACCATGGGAGTTGGTGATGGACAGGGAGGCCTGGCGTGCTGCAGTCCATGGGGTCGCAAAGAGTTGGACACGACTGAGTGACTGAACTGAACTGAACTGATAAAGAGCTAAGAGATAACAATAAAGATATTAACCTTTCATCTATCACACATTGCACATATTTTAAACAAATTAGTATCATTTGTTAAATTTGTTATATGTTAATATTTTTATTTTAATTTTGAGTAGGATTTATTTATTATATTTTCCAGAAGCTTATTATGATTTTAAAGGAAGTTGTTTTCATAATTTTGCACCTTGACATCTTGTTAAATTGTATTAATACTTACAACAGTTGTTTAATTGATTCTATTGTGGTTTTTTGGTTGGTAATCCATAACATCTGCAAGTAATGATAATTATTTTATAGAATTATATGTCCATGCTTCATTAAATCTTATTGCATCAGTTAGGATTTTCAGATAGTGTACTGGTAGTAAGAATAGTTGACAGCCTCATCTTTTTCCTGATTTTAATGAGAATACCTATAAGTACAAAGCTGTTATGAAATATATATTATTTCTCAATTTAAAGATGTGCCCTTATATTTTCAGTTTGCAGGTATTTTTAATGAAAAGTGGATTCTAAATTTTACATAAAGTACTAAGGACATCTTTGGGAACACTGATGAGTTTTTTCCACTGAGCCATCCTTGCATTCCCTAAATAAATTTTAAATCCATGATCTAGTGTTCTGATAGTATATAGTGCTTGGTGCATCTTGCTCATTTTTCTTTCATGTTTCTGTCTTTATATATAAATGAGTTTGAAACTAATCTGAATTTTATTTTTGTGGCACTGTCAAATTTTGTTACCAAGTTTATGCTACCTTGGTGTTAGTCATCTGTGAAGTTTGGAAGAACTTGTATCTATAGCTGTATTCTCTTTCTTAGTCATAATTTCTACACCTTGGCTTCCTCTTTTTCTTTATTATACTTGGTAAGGACTTGCTAGATATTTATTATAAAATTCAGTTCTGGATTGAGTCATAATTTTACCTGTTTGCTTCTTAAAATCTCAATTTATCCTTATTATTGCTGCTGTTTCCCATGGATCTACTTCTGGAAACTTAGTTAACTTGTTTTCAGTGTTAAAATGTAACAGAGTGCATTAGCCCCACTTTCCACCATTGCAGACTCTCCTTAGTTTCCAGTAATTACATGATCCTTTTCTTTTTAAAAAAAAAAACAAAAATGCAGATTTGCTGCAGTTTGTAAAACCACTTCCGATAGAACGGCTAATTTAAAATTCAGTGGTAAATGAAGAGGGAAAATCCCTATCATTTCCTCTTTGAATACTAAGTTACTGAAACAAAAAAAGTGCTTACTGAGCATTATTTAGGTGTCATCATTTGGGGGACTTTGTTTTCTGTTTTCAGATATCGCCGTGGTGGAGATGAGTGATGCTTTCCGACAACCATCCTTATTTTACCACCTTGGAGTGAGAGAAAGTTTCAGCATGGCCAACAACATCATCCTCTACTGTGATACTAATTCAGACTCTCTGCAGTCACTGAAGGTACTTCCCTTGTTTACTAAATATTTACTTTAGGCCCCAGTTTTAGGGATACCTCTCCAGCATCCAGAAAGAAAAAATGAAGTAGCATATGTTTGTGGAAGGATGTTATTGTCAGTCAAATAATTATGCAACAGTGACTAGTTACTGTTGCATTGTGAGGTTTATCTGGAATTGAGTGTGGAAATTTCCCCCAGCTAAGGGGAAAACTTAGTGTTGAGTTCTGAGCCCCAGTTGGAGTTGCAGCTGAGGAGACAGTTGTGAACAGGAAGTTGTCAATGCACACCCTGGAGAAAGAAGAGGGTACCTAATGCATGGTCAGCGTGCATGCTCTGTCACCTGGGGGTTTCCTGGGGCACACTTGACTCCCACTAGAAGTATGCTGTCTACTGAAAGTGCCCTGAGTACAAATTCTCTCTCACCAGAAAATTGCCATCTTCTGTCACTGGAATATGATTTCAGTTAAAGTGGGAAGAGGAGGAAGAAAAACGTACCATCAGTTCAGTTCAATTCAGTCACTCAGTCGTATTTGACTCTTTGAGACCCCATGAACCGCAGCACGCCAGGCCTCCCTGTCCATCACCAACTCCCAAGTTTACCCAAACCCATGTCCATTGAGTCGGTGATGCCATCCAACCATCTCATCATCTGTTGTCCCCTTCTCCTGCCCACAATCTTTCCCAGCATCAGGGTCTTTTCACATGAGTCAGCTTTTCGCATCAGGTGGCCAAAGTATTAGAGTTTCAGCTTCAACATCAGTCCTTCCAGTGAACACCCAGGACTAATCTCCTGTAGGATTGACTGGTCCTTGCAGTCCAAGGGACTCTCAAGAGTCTTCTCCAATACCACAGTTCAAAAGCATCAGTGCTTCGTTGCTCAGCTTTTTTATAGTCCAACTCTCACATCCATACATGACCACTGGAAAAACCATAGTCTTGACCAGATGGACCAACAAATTGTCAAAGTAATGTCTCTGCTTTTTAATATGCTGTCTAGATTGGTCATAACTTTCCTTCCAAGGAGTAAGCATATTTTAATTTCATGGCTGCAATCACCATCTGCAGTGATTTTGGAGCTCCCCAAAATATAGTCAGCCACTGTGTCCACTGTTTCCCCATCTATTTGCCATGAAGTGATGGGACCAGATACCATGATCTTATATTTGTCAACAAAATTCAACATGTTTCATGGCATTCTCTCCATGATAGTAACTTAATGATAGGAGGGTATTTTCTCTGTTTAAGAAGATTGCCTAAAATGCTTTTGCAATGCCAAATGATTTTACACTGTATGATTCTTTGAAAATCATCTAACAGTTTAGCATGTAACTCATTCTGAACCTCATAATCAGTCATTTCCTTTGTGAAACTTCCATCTAGCTCTTTGTGGCTTTTTCTCATTCATCACTCCAGGTTTCCAAATCCAAGCGAACCTTGGTAAAATTCAATAAAAATTAAAAAAAAAACAAACAAAAAAAAACCCAACCTTGGGATGTGGAGTCCTGAAACCCAGAACCATGCTTCTATCACTTTGGAATTGGTATATGAAGATCTCTAACCCAAAACCCAAGGGAAAAAATGTAGTCGTGTTTTGCTTTTATCTGAGTATCTAAAGCTTGTATGGCTTTCTCTAAAAAATATGCAGGATCATTTAGCAAATACCTTTTCTGCATGCCAGGCCATTGTGCTGGGGATTGATTGGGTATTCCTTTCCAGAATACTCTGAAACAGTTGTAAGAGATTTTCCCCATCTGTCTAAATCTGTTTTTCACCTGGAGCAATTCTTTAAGGAAACCCCTACCTAGCAACTAAACAACAGCAAAAACTTAATCTTACCCCAGATTTGCCCCTTTAATTAATGTACATACATTTCATGATGACACATTTTTAATTAAAGAGTTTGATTTAGTACTCTTTGCAACCTATATTAGCAACCTATATTAGCAGGTTGATGAAGAGATTTAGTACTGTTTGAAAGTGAAAGAGGAGAGTGAAAAAGTTGGCTTAAAGCTCAACATTCAGAAAACTAAGATCATGGCATCCGGTCCCATCACTTCATGGCAAATAGGTGGGGAAACAGTGGCTGACTTTATTTTGGGGGGCTCCAAAATCACTGCAGATGGTGATTGCAGCCATGAAATTAAAAGACACTTACTCCTTGGAAGGCAAGTTATGACCAACCTAGACAGCATGTTAAAAAGCAGAGACATTGCTTTGCCAACAAAAGTCCAACTAGTCATAACTATGGCTTTTCCAGTAGTTGTGTATGGATGTGAGGTTTGGACTATAAAAAAAAAGCTGAGCACTAAAGAATTGATGCTTTTGAACTGTGGTGTTGGAGAAGACTCTTGATAGTCCCTTGGACTGCAAGGAGAGCCAACCAGTCCATCCTAAAGGAGATCAGTCCTGGGTGTTCATTGGAAGGACTGATGTTGAAGCTGAAACTCCAATACTTTGGCCACCTGATGCGAAGAGCTGACTCATTTGAAAAGACCCTGATGCTGGGAAAGGTTGAGGGCAGGAGGAGAAGGGGATGACAGAGGATGAGATGGCTGGATGGCATCACTGACTCAATGGACATGAGTTTAGGTGAACTCTGGGAGTTGGTGATGGACAGGCCTGGCGTGTTGCGGTTCATGGGGTTACAAAGAGTCGGACACAACTGAGTGACTGGAGTGAACTGAACTGAAACTTATATTAGCAAGTTGATGAAAAGGTTATTTTACTCTTTCTATTCTATTTTCTTTGCAGTAAATTCATTTTAAGCAAGCAGTGTTGTGTTGGACATTTTTCACTGTACAGTATTTTTATTCTTGTCCTACTGGTATCTAGTGATTTAATTTTATGCCCATTCTTTCCTAGGGAAATTTTTTAAAATTACATTTGAGAGAAGAGATAAAGCTAATCTTATCAGAACTTTGTGTGGGACAAATAAACTGATTGATTTGTTTTCAGCCAGCCTTTGTATAAATGTGTTATTGCTATTTGAATAAAATAGTTCTTTCAAGAGGCTTGTCTATCTAAAATATGCACATTTCTTGTGTACAATACCTAATTGCTGTTTGTTATTGAGCACTTACTATGTGCTAGGTACTCAGCCCTTTTGTTATTGTGTTGCTGTTCAGTCACTAAGTCATGTTCAGTTTTTTGCGACCTCATGGACTGCAGCATGCCAGGCTTCCCTGTCCTTCACCATCTTCCGAAGTTGGCTCAAACTCATGTCCATTGAGTCAGTGATGATATCCAACCATCTCATTCTCTTCTATCCTCCTCTCCTTTTGCATTCAATCTTACCCAGCATCAGAGTCTTTTCCAATGAGTCAGTTCTCAACAGGTGGCCAAAGTATTGTAGTTTCATCTTCAGATTAAGTCCCCCAGGATTGATTTCATTTAGGATTGACTGCTTTGATCTCCTTGCTGTCCAAGGGACTTAGGAGTCTTCTCCAGCAGCAAAATTGAAACGCATCAATTATTTGGTGCTTAGCCTTCTTTATGGTCCAACTCTCACATCCATACATGACTACTGGAAAAACCATAGCTTTGACTAGACAGACCTTTGTCAGCAATGTGATGTCTTTGCTTTTTAATATGCTGTCTAGGTTTATCATAGGTTTCCTTCCACGGACCAAACATCTTTTAATTTCACAGCTGCAGTCACCATCTGCAGTGATTTTTGGAGCCCAAGAAAATAAAATCTGTCACCGCTTCTACTTTTTCCCCTTCTGTTTGCCATGAAGTGATGGGGCTGGATTAATCCTCAAAACATCACTTTGAGGTATATGCATGTGTGCATACTAAGTCACTTCATCATGTCTGACTCGGTGCAACCCTATGGACTGTAGCCCACCAGGCTCCTCTGTCCATGGGATTCTCCAGGCAAGAATATTGGAGTGGGTAGCCGTGCTCTCCTCCAGGGAATCTCCCCGACCCAGGGATTGAACCTGCGTCTCCTGAGCTTTGAGGTATATATACCATCACCAAATTATAGGATTGCAAACTACAATTCTGACAAATTCAGTCATTTGCCTAAGGTGAGGTAGAAAATTTGGGTCCAGGTCTGCCTGAGTCCAAAGTCTGGCCCCCTTGACCACTAAACTTGACTCCAATTACTTCTGGTTAGAAGGATAGCAGACATTCCTAAGTGTGTTTATTTAGAAAAACCCATCAACCATACGTCCTGAGTTGTTTCATGCAACATCCATCCCTTCTTTTGTCTTCCTCCTTCCAGTAAATGTAAGCTTTTGTTATTTTCTTATGTAGTGTGTACCTGGCCCAAGTATCTGGTTGCAAAGCACAAAGTTCTGGGGTAGAAAGTGTTTTCCTTCAGTCTAACAACCTCCTCTGAGCCCTGGAGGTTCCTTGGGTTCTGCTACTGAGAAAGGTCTGTGTGTGTGTGTGTGTATTTTAATTTTTTAAAATTATTTCTGTTGCAGGTAGTTATAAGTGAAATTGTTATCCCTACCATCTAGCAACAGACAGGAAAGCTGCTGTGAAATAGGCAAAATAAGAGATATTTATAAATAATATATTATATATGGATTAGGTAAATAAAATAAAAATGAAGTATCTGCCTGTTTCCACAGGTCAAGACAGAATGAGAATGGTATTCTTGTTGCATATCTAGCTTCACTCAAATTGGTTCTTTGGACATCTAGAAAGTACACCTGTACCAGTTTTATTTTCATCTACTGTTCTTTGTTGAAAAGAATTGTTTCTCTTTGGCAGCAAATTCTTAGGAAGAAATCACAGGAAAGTTTTTTTTTTAAAGTTTAAGCCCCTGATAGATAGGAACCATACAAGTACTTAAGATCTATGTCTCAGTTTTCAAATGAAAGGATATTTAGACTCTAATCAGATCATGTATTTGCAATAGAATTTGTATCAGTTTTAAATTGCAAATACTCTCTCACTGTAGCAAGGATGAAATAATTTTTTTCAAAAAGAAGATCATCATTCCCCTTTGAGAAAGGGAAGTTGATAGATATTTTTTCCTTAGCAAATAGGAAAAAATTTATTTAAAGTAATAACACAATTTTCTTTAAATAGATAACATGAAAACATCTTATGTGCCTATTAATGAGACTCTGCTGAGATTTACGTTTGTTTGAAAATCAGAAACTGCTGTAACAAATGTTTTCTGATTTTTGGTACATTATAGAAGTGATCAGATATTCATTTGGGATCTCTCAGTAAATGGGACTGTAGGTCTGGAACCATTGGCTGATAGTCTGTGGGACAAATAACATGGAGTCCATATGTCATCAGAAAGAGCTTGGGAGAAATGAATGGCTGTTGTGTAGAGTGAGGAAGTTGTTTTAATGAACCATTTCTTCTCTCATCAGAAATTCCTTTATAAATTCTTCTCCTGTTTAAGTTGTTACATAACATTGAGCAGAAAAAGAATAGATGTGTACAATTGAATCACTTTGCTGCAAACCTGAAACTATCACAGCATTGTTAATAACTGTACTCCAATATAAAATAAAAAGTTAAAAAATAAATAAAGACAAAAACAAAAAGAAATTCCTTTATAACAATACCTCTCAGCCATAAATCTTGACTCCTACCCCTTCTCCCTTATTTAGCTCCCTCTCTTTTCGCTAGGCCACTCCCCACTCACTTTTAAATAATGCTTCATATGAAAGCAAAGCAAAACAAAACAAGGGAATATCATTCACACTATCAGTTAGTCAACAATTAAAAGCCCTTATTATACCAATGGCAGGGCTTTGAAGTGTGGGAAGTGTATGCATTGCTGGTAGAAGAGAATGTTGGCACTACCTTTTGAAGATCAATTTGGCAATAGCTTATAGTATCAACTGACTTTATCACCAAGAGTCAGCAGTTCTGTCTCTAGATGTGTGCTGTTAAAAAAAAAAATTTTTTTTTGGCTTGCATATGGAGATATAATGAAGAAAGTTTATGTTAACTTTGTTTGTGATAATCTCTCCCCCAGAGAAATTGGTAAATATCTATCAACAGAAGAATGAATATGAATACTTTCTGTTATAGTCATTTAATGGAATATTTATAGTTCCACTGATATTTCTTCTGCCCAGATTAGTAGTCTCAACTAATCTCTTTCTCTTCTAAAAAACATTTTTTGAAAGTAGACCTTAAAAGTTCTTATAAGATAAAACAATTTTGTAAGTAGCTGTAGTGACAGATATTAACTACGTGTATTGAAATGATTATTTTCCAATGTACACAAATATCAAACCATGAATATGGCCCACCTGAAACTAATATAATGCTACATGTCAATTATGCCTCATAAAAATTTTTTAAATAAAGTAATAAAAAAATCTTAAATAAAGCCATGTTGGGATACACAGGAAAATTACTCCACATAGATTAATCATGTCAAATCCTCTAAAATTTCATTTTAAATTTACTTTTGAAAGTTATAGAAAGAAGATTTTCTTACTCAGTTTGTCATTTTCATTTAACTCTTTCAAATGTGTAGGTTGTGGTAGTTTTCTTTAAATGCACTGATCTTTAACGTTAAGAAGTTCCGATTCTTTTATTTTTTGAGAAAAATAAAGATCATTTCTGTTTAAAGAAGTCTTTAGCATGCATAAGGTGATATAATCAAGAAAGCTTATGTAAACATTGTTTGTGGTAATCCTCCTGTCACAGAAATTGGTGAATATCTATCAACAGAAGAATGAATAAAAATACTTTCTGGTTTAGTCATTTAATGGACTGTTTAGAGCACTTAAAATTGAATTAACTAGAGCTTTCAGTACCACTATTAGTATATCTCAAAAACAGTGTTAAGAGAAAAAAAAAACAAAGTATAGAAACGTGAGTACAGTATGATGCCATCTATACAAAATGTCACCACGTGCAAGACAGTGCTGTTTATACATTTGTGTAATAAAAGGATAGAAGTATATATGAGGATTATAAATAAATTATGAATACTTCTTTGAAGGATAGGTGGAATAGAATTAAGGAGTATTCAACTATATGTATTGCATTTCTAAGTCTGGATGGTATATCCATGGGTGTGTGAAAAATTTTGTTAATTTTTTAAGTTGAAGTATGATCAACTTACAGTATTGTATTAATTTCAGGTGTATAACACAGTAATGATCACCGCACGTCTAGCTACCATCTGTCTCTATACACAGTCCACTACAGCGTCACTGACCATATTTCTCCCTGTGTTGCTATTGTTCAGTAACTAAGTCATGTCTGACTGTTTGTGACCCCATGGACTGCAGCACACCAGGCTTCCCTGGCCTTCACGATCTCCCAGAGTTTGCTCAAGCTCACGTCCACTGAGTCGGTGATGCCATCCAACCATCTCATCCTCTGTGCCCCCCACTTCTCCTCCTGCCCTCAATCTTTCCCAGGGTCAGGGTCTTCTTCAATGAGTTGACTCCTTGCATCAGGTGGCCAAAGTACTTTATTCCTGTTATTCCCTATGCTATATACTATATGCGCATGACATACTTATTTTATAATTGGAAACTTGTACCACTTTATCCGCTCCACGAATTTTCCTTATCTTCACACATCCCTCCCCTTTAGCAACTATAATTTGTTCTCTGTATCTATGAGTCTATTTCTATTATGTTTTATTTGCCTCTTTTTGTTTGTTAATTCTGCATATAAGTGACATCATATGGAGGTTGTCTTTATCTGTCTGACTATTTCACTCAGCATAAGTATTCTCTAGCTCCATTTATGTTGTTGCAAATGGCACAGTTTCATTCTTTTTATGGCTGAGTAGTATTCCTATGTGTGTGTGTGTGTGTGTGTGTAGCACATCTTCTTTATTTATTCATCTACTGATAGACATCTAGGTTGCTTATATATCTTGGCTAGTGTAAACAGTGCTGCAGTGAATGGGAGTGCATATATCTCTTCAAATTAGTGTTTGTATTTTCTTTGAATAAACACTCAGAAGTGAATTTGCTGGATCATATCGTATATGACAAAGGTCCGTATAGTCAAGGCTGTGGTTTTCCCAGTGGTCACATACAGTTGTGAGAGCTGGACTGTAAAGAAGGCAGAACACCACAGAATTGATGCCTTCGAACTGTAGTGCTGGAGAAGACTCCTGAAAGTCCCCTGGACAGCAAGGAGATCAAACCAGTCAATCTTCAGGGAGATCAACCCTGAATATTCACTGGAAGGACCGATGCTGAAGCTGAAGCTCCAATATTTTGGTTATCTGATGCAAACAGATGGCTCATTGGATAAGTCCCTGATGCTGGGAAACATTGAGGGCAGAAGGAGAGGAGTGCATCAGAGGATGAGATGGCTGGAAGGCATCACTGATGAAACGAACATGAACTTTGGCAAACTCTGGGAGATGGTGAGGGACAGGGAGGCCTGGCATGCTGCAGTCCATGGGGTCGTGAAGAGTCGGACACTACTGGATGACTGAACAACAACAAAAACGGTAGATCTATTTTTAATTTTTTGAGGAACCACTGTACTGTTTCCACAGAGACTGCACTAATTTGCATTCCTGCCAACAGTGTATGAGGGTTCCCTTTTCTCCATATTCTTGCCAACAGTTTGTTGTCTTTCTACAATAGCCATTCTGACAGATGTGAGGTGATATCTCATTGTGGTTTTGATTTGTATTTGCCTGATAATTAGTGATGTTGAGCATCTTTTATATGCCTGTTGAAAAGTGTATGTCTTCTTTTTAAAAATGTCTATTTCAGATCCCCTGTCAGTTTTTAATTGATTTTTTAAAAATTGAGTTGTATGAGTTCTTTACATGTTTTGGATATTAACCTCTTATTAGATATATTTGCAATTATCTTTTCCCATTTATTAGATTTCCTTTTTATTTTGTTGGTGGTTTTCTTTGCTGTGCTAAAGGAGTGAGTGACTAAGTTTTATATTCTTTAAATATTTCATAACTAATGTTTTTAATGAAAAAAATTGTTATAGTCTGTTACTTTCTGTGTCCTTTAGGATAACTTACATATATTTTTGGCATTTGAATCTCAAAATATTTTTTTCCTAATGTTCTAACTGTGATTAGAAGGCCTCACATGCATTTGGAATTATTCTTTCTTCACTAAGATAGGCTTTGTTCCCATTTTATCCGTTGCAGAATAAATGTCTAGAGATTGATATGCATACCAGTTAGTGGTGACACAGCCTATGTTGAAACATTATGATTATGTGAGATCATTCCTTATTCAAGAAATTTAGTTGTATTTTCCTCTGTAACTGTTGCTTGAAATGTCACTTTCCAGGTGGGATTTGCCTTCATAAACTGCTCTTTACAGCAGTCTATCCACATGCTTAATCTTTTGCCATCTCACTGAATATAGTATATTTGGTGGCTGAAACTCTTCCTCTGCCTCAATGCAACTAGTATTTTCTAGGCCGGGATCTGACTAGCATGAAACTGTGTGTGCACAAACCAAAATATGTAACGTTATCACTAAATTCCCCCTTTAAAAAATCAGTGATTTGTAACAATATGGCCATTTTTTCATATGATCCTGCAATTGCACTTTGGATATATATATACCTCAAAGTATTGAAAGCATGATCTCAAAGAAATATTTATGCACCCATGTTCATAACAGCAGTACTTAAAATAGCCAAATATGGAAGCAGCCTGAATGTCCATCAGTGGATGCATGGATAAAACAAAATGTGGTATACACATACAATGGAATATTATTCAGCCTTAAAAAGGAAGGAAATTCTGACACATGCTACTACATGGATGAACCTTGAGGACTGTCATAGTTGCTCATTCAAAAGTTGCATGGTACTTAGACCCATGATGTTTATCTGTAGGTACAGAGGGACTCAATCTCCATTGGAGTTTGTATGCGAGAAATTGGATATTGAGTCCATTTTGCTGATAATATTCATTTCCACTTGAAGCAAATGGTTATAGTTTTTAGAAGACCAGGCAATGATGTCAATACCGTGAATTTTGGTGATTATATTGGGTTGGTCAGCAAATTCATTCAGGTTTTTTCATACCATCTTATGGGAAAGCCTGAATGAACTTTCTGACCAGCCTAATACTAGTTTCTAGTAATTTGTTGAGGAGATCAAAGTAATATTGTTATAAATACCTTGAACTTAGGGCTTCCCTGGTGGCTCAGTGGTAAAGAATCTGTCTGCAGTGCAGGAGATTCAGGTTCAATCCCTGGGTCAGGAAGAGCTCCTGGAGGAAATGCTAACCCACTCCTGTGTTTTTGCCTGGGAAATCTCATGAACCAAGGAGCCAGGCAGGCTACCATTCATGGGGTGGCAAAAGAATCAGACCCGACTCGGTGACTAAACAACAACAACCTTGAACTTAAGTTAAATTTTCACATGTATTTGGCAAATTAGCTCAGATTCTGGAGTGTTCTTAAACTCAAAAAACTTTTTTTCCTGTTATACCACTACTTCCTTTTCTTAAAGTTTTATCTCTTTTACCAAGATAAAGAACTAAGATGAATTTAGTTTTAGATTGAACTGAGTAGGAAAGTAAGATTGGTATTTTCCCAAAGGTTTATAATTCTCTTAGTTTAATAATGAAGTTTTACTACATTCTTTTCAGCACTCTAAAGTAGCACTTAACTTAGTGGTACAAAGTACATGGTAAACGTTAGGGAAAAAAAGTCATTTGAGGATATAATCCTATAAAGTAGTCTTAACGATTTGTGAGCCGGAAACATTGGCTGTGCCCCATGGAACAGTGCTGCTCCTGGACATTTTCTTAAGTGTCTTACTGACTTAATAACTGGCCATTGATTTGTAAACCATGGCCCTCTGTATCTCCTCTGTCCAGTATAATCATCACATATCCTTGTTAATATTTCATGGAAAAAATATTTTCTATCGAGAGAAAAAACTTCTAGTTCTTTTATCTTACTTATTTTAGAAATGATCTAACTTTCCTCTGAGCTATGTAGTTCCATGTCAAATTGGGGGGAAAGGGAGGTAATTTGGGGGAGAAATAGAGAAGAAATCCCTGTGAGCACTATGTTATTAAGATTTTCTCTCAAGATCTTGAATTGACAAACTAGATGAAGATGTCTTTAGCAGGAGTGGATTTCCAGCTGTTGTATCTCTGAGCTTTGGAAAGGGCTTGTGACTGGAAAATCCAGTTTTCTTTGATGTCAGGTAACAAGATTACATCTTCAAAGGAATTATGTATATGCTGGATAAAGGATGCCCTTGCTTTCCTTCCTGACCTCCTTTCCGCTCCCCCATCTCATTGCGTCTAGCATCTTACTGCCATCTCATCCAAAGGAGAAGGAAATCTAGGCTACGTAGTGAGCGGAGGATGCCATCACATCTCTGGGTGTATTCTCTTCATTTGACGAGATTTTCATCACAGGCTCATGAATTTGAATACCTTAAAAAGCAAGAAGGAATACCTCTGTACACAGAGGGTGTGAGTCTGAAAGCCTCCTACCTCCCACCCAGCTGAATTCTAGAGCTGTTTGTTCGTTATAAATAAATGCTTCTTTCTCTGAAAGTTGATCTTTGTGGCACTGCAAACCTCCATCCTATTTGAGTCTTTTAAGAAAGCATCCTTGAAAGTTTGGCTAAAATCTATGTGTAAAGTATAATTTACCATGCTAGAATTCATTATATCTGTAACTTTTCAATAATACAGTTTTTTAAAAATAGAAATACCTGTACTTGAATAATAAGGTCCAATTATGCCTCGCTGAAAGAAGTGATGGTGACAAAGAAGAGGAAGTTGATTATAATAATAACAGCATATTATAAGAAGTTTGTGTTAAGAAGCTCCTTCAAGTGCTGTATGTATAAAATGTCACTCTTCAGCATCTTAGCCCCATTTAAAGATACGTATCTACTTGCAGTAAGAGTTTTCCCACCAAGATATATTTTTTTAACATGAAACAAAATTAATAGAGGAGGAGAGGAAAGTCTAGAATTTCTTTTAGGATTATTTTCAAGTTTGGGTATCATTAAACCTGATTTTGGATGCAGGTTGTTTTTATTAACAGTTGCTCATATGTCTTCTCCATAATCCTGATGTGTTCCTTCCCAGGAAAAGAACGCAGGTGTAAGATGCCTCTGCATTCGATAACATAGGAAATGAGTTGGGCTTGTCTGCTTTGATAGTATTAATACCTCATGTTGCATGTGACTTTAAATGCTTAAAGGTCTGTCATAAATTTATTTCATTTGGTCTTTAAACAAGACCCATTGAGATGGGCAGTGCTGTTACTATGCAGATTGAGCAGATGGAAGATACTTTCTTTACACATGAGAACTAAATCCACAGAGATGCAATGATTTAGAGGTACACACACAGTCAAGCATCAGAGTAGGAAAAACCCTATATTCTTGGACTTGTCATCAGGTATATTTTCCTGTATATCTGTCCACAGATTTCATATGTCCATTAAAAATATGATTTTCCAGGTTTTTGTTAGACTGAGTTTTGTTTTTTTTTTTTTTACCTTGAGCTTTTATGTAAGCATAACATGTAAACACAAGAGTGCCTGGTTCCCCGACTTTAAAGATGAACCAGTTCTGTGACACCTGTGTTGGAGTGTTCTACCTAAGCCCACCCAGCATGTAGAAGGGTAAAGATCAGCCCCATCTTCTCAGTGAGGCCCATGGTGTTCACCTCAGCCCATATGACATATCTTTGTTTAGCTTTGAGGCATTGAAATTCAGTAAGAAGATGGAGCTGGGGAGTACAATAAAGATTCCTTTTTTCCCCAATTTTAGTGGAAAACTTGCCACATTCCATTGGGACAGAAAGCAATCTCAGAAGAGAAGACCTTGAAGGTCACCAGCAGGGAGCCATGGTCTTTTTCCCTGGCCAAAAACCACCAGCCTGTGCCTTTCTTTTCTTTCAGGAAACAGATCCTGGTTGCTAACTCTTTCTTCCACCCTGTGTCCATTTGGTTTGGCAACCTCACACCAGCTGTTCCCACTTCCTTCCCCTGGCTGTAATTACCTAAATGTTAGGCAGAGAAACTTTCCAATTTTGGAGACTCTTCCACATTTATTTATCCTTATGATGACCTCTTCAGTGTTACATTGTCCCAAGTAGCTCTCAAAAGTTGTCTTTGTCTTCCTTTGGATTGAGACCTATGCTAGATTGTCTGGTTTGCCTTGCTTCCTGGGTTGGTTATCAAAGCATCCTGGAGAAAACATTTGAGGATGTTTTTGGTACAGCCAGAGAGTACATTGGTTAAAGGTCCCCTAAAGACTTTAGGCAAGAACGAAGTTGTAGTGGGGTGATGCATCTTCAGAAACAGTTCACGGTTAAGGACCTGGAGTTTATGTTGATTTTTGTTTTTTCATTTTTAGGCTCTTTAGACAAGACATTTCCACTGAGTGATGTGAAGTATTGCAGTTGCCTGTTAAATTTATTCCCCTTCCTCCTTTTTATTCCCCTTCAATGGATTTAGCACAGATTAGTCACTGGGGCTTCCCCGGTGGCTCAGCAGTAGAGAATCCACCTGTAGTCCAGGAGATGCAAGAGATGAAAGTTTGATCCCTGGGTCAGGAAGATCCCCTGAGGAGGACATGGCAACCCACTCCCTATTCTTGTCTGGAGAATCCCATGGACACAGGAGCCTGGTGGGCTATAGTCCATTGGGGTCACAAAAAGTTGGACCCGATTGAAACAACTGAGCACGCACGCATGCAAATATTCACTGTTCCACCTCAGTGGTTAGATACCTTTTCAGGTCTTGTTTGCTATTTATTTGTACTGAGTTAAAATGCACAAATAGTACCTTTCTTTCTTTAAAGTTGATGCCTCCTTTAAGGTTACATCGTAAGCTGTGAGTAAGCTCTTCTTCAGGAGAACCATTTGTACCCGTTTAGCTTCTATAAAAACGTGAGCAAGCAGTTAATAAAAATTCAGTAGGACGGCTATAAGGATGATTGAATATAGTTTTAGAATTTTTTATGATGCGTACATTACCTGAAATGGAAGCAAAGAAGACATGTAAGAGGGTTATTACTTCAATAAGTAATTCTTCAGGAGGACATAACATACTGGCTGTAGGCCAGTAACAACCGTGGTTATTTCCTTTGGTGACAGCCAGAAGGGAGCCTTCAGCTCATTCAGCCAGCATCACAGCTCCCTTCATCACCACCTCCATCTCTGTGTCTGGTTCACCAAACAGAAATCATGGTTGAGTAGCTCCTGTGCTGGGCATAAGGACATCGCTCCTTCCAGTGGCTCGAGAACAATGCTGACTCTGATAGGCCTTTAACCAAAAGTAGGTGATAGGATACAGCACCGGAAGGGACCAACAATCCCTCTCTCCAGTTCTTAGTGAGTTACAGTAGAGAGAGGTGAGATGACACATGGCCAGTCGGGAGCAGAGCCAAGACTTACACCTATCTATCCTAATTCAGAGTCCAATATTTTTTACATTCATGAATTAGTTAATGTATTCATTCTTTTATTGAGCACCAACTATATGCCCTGCAATCTGCTAGGCAATCAGTGGGGATACAAATATGAACTAAACATGGCTCTTGCACCCAAGGAACTCATGATGTAGGATAGGAGAAGCATATAAAGCGGTAATTGCAGTGTGGTATATCCAGTGCTGTCTCAGAGGTCTGTATGCGGAGTCATGAGGGCAAAGATAAGGACATCAGCTGCTTCTGTTAGGAGGTTAGGTATCACTGCAGGCAGTCACGAGAGAACAGGGTTTCCTGTGCAATATGCAGAGGATGCTGTGTGGTACACGATTAAGAGAAGAGTGTTGTTTTCCTTTTCTTTCTTTTTTCTTTTTTTGCTTAGAGGGATGAGAGAAGGCTATGACTATCTAGGAAAGAGTGTGGTTTGCTATTCTGGAGAGATGCTCCATAAATCAAGTTCAGAAAATTCTGCATACTATATTCCTGGCTTTGTGACTATCTGAGCCAGGATAGCTAGACTATCCTGGCTTTGTGTTTTTCATGAACCGTGTGTGTGTGTGTGTGTGTGTGTGTGTGCATGTGCGTGCGAGTGTAGTGGGGGAGGTGGAGAGATGCATTAACTACCTGTGAAACATTGTGGGAAAAGACACTTTCACCTTTCCTCTACATCATTGCTCATCTGTCTCTTGATTTCCATCCCCCAGGGCACTACCATTGTCCAAGTCCAAAGTCCAGACATTCCTGGACTTTGGCGATAACTACCTGAATGCTTTTTTCCATCAAATACTAAATACCACCATCTAATTCATATTTTTAAGACTTTTACAAGGTTTACCTTTTAATCACTTGTCTTTCTTGGGTAATGCATTCACCCAATATAAACATTTATAACTACGAAAAGAATATATTATTGAAAAGCTGTCCTCTCATCCTTGTCCTCCAGGCAGTCGGATCCCCTCTCCATTGGCAGCCACTGTTATTGGTTTCTTGTATATCCTTCTAGTGAGATTTTAGAAGTAGACAAATGAGGATTTTTATTTTTCTCCCTTTTAGATACATAAGTAGAAACAGGGTAACAACCATTCTGTCCTTTCCCTTTGTTCGCTAGGCAGTGTATCTTGGAGATCTTTCCATATCACTTCATAGAGAACTTTCTCATCTTTTGTTCAGCTGCATTGTATTCCATCGTGTCAAGGAACCATAGTTTAGTCGGCCAGTTTCTAGTTGAACATTTGTGTTGTTCCCAACCTTTGCTTTTACAAACAATGTCCCAGTGTGTGCAGAGACTTTTATATGTCTGTCACTCACCTGAAAAAACACTTTTACTCTCATATGCCCAAATGCCCACACAACAGAGGAACTTTATTTTGGCATTCAAGGCTTTCTTCAATTAGGCCCCAAATAACTTTATATTATTATCAGTATGTGCCAAAATGAACTTTCTGTTTTAGCCCAATGATTGAATTCAAGATCTTTTCAATAATAAAAGGAAACCCTTTTATTTCTCTCTTCTATACTTCTCAAAAAAATGAGCTGTTTTCTTTAGCCCCAGGAATAATATTTATTGTTTCCTAAATGGGCCTTTGCATTCCTAGTCCTCTAGCCTGGATTCCTACCTCCCCGCTTTGTCTTTGGAAGATATGACTGTCCTCTTGAATTCCACCTTCTTTGCTGATCTTCAACCTTTTTCGGTCCCTAGGAACATCTTTTCCCCAGAAACCCCAGTTCTTACTGTTGTATTGCTCTTTGGATGTAGGACAGATATGCATACACGGTTGTATGCAGAGACTTAAGTTTCTTTTTACATGTGTATGTGTTCTTTTTTTCATCAGCAAGATTGTGAGTACTGAAGGGCCTCTTTTAGTATTTTATATACATCTTTATGGCTCTCAGAATTACCCTGCACAATCCCTTCCTCTTTTTGTTTACTCATCTGTTACCCTTAATCATTCAGAAATCTTACCTCCTGCCCTAAGCTGAAGCCCTCCTAGGTTCCCCTTTGCCCCACGTCGATCCTGGGATGAATGACAGCCGGTCCCCTGGGGTGAGTGACAGCCTGCATCACTCCTCTGCTCCTCTCGTACCTCGCCTGGGTTGGTTCCGCTTCTGGTCTTAGCCAGATGGACCACACTGTAGACTCCACAAATGCCTCACATTTCCTGTTTCCCCGGCAACACACATGCCATCTTTTCTAAAACACAGTCCCATTCTCTCCTTTCTCAATCATGGTTCCCCAACCTCATGAAGCTTTTAGGCCCCAGACTCTTCTAGATTGTCTCTTCCACGTCTCTACTCATCTTGAAGTCTAGGAATAATAATAGCTGGCTTTATCAAGAGCTTTCTATGTGCCAGATATGATATAGCCACATTATTCCCATGATCGCATTTATTTCTCATAATCGAGAAGATGGGGCACCACCTGCAATGTATTTATCATATTTTACTTCTTACAGAACAATACATAACATTTATGACTAGTTATTGTCAGATGTCCTTATTGTCTACATATGATTTGCCCACCGCCCAGTAGCCAGCACCCTTTATTTCTAGCTTTTCTCCAAGCATGCTGCTGGGTTCCTTCTCAGGGCATGATTGAGACTGTGCTTTGGGAAAGCTAACTCATTTTAATCTCTTTCCCCAAAGATTGTAGCTGATAAGATAATTCTGCGCATACATACTCTGCAGAAATGATTTTCAGATTTCAGTTTTGGATTCTACATGTTTATGGTGTCTTCCTTAAACCATAGTTGATATTTTTGTGCACTCTTGTGCCCTTCATCAGACTGTAAACTCAGATGCAGGAACTTAGTTGATACCTTATATTCTTCACATTCTGAATTTCTAATTGCTAGTGATAAATAAATAAAATTGTTAATACAAATTTTGCCATGTAGAATATTTCAGTTAATTAGTTGAATTAATTAATTTTGTATTAACTTTTGCTTTATTCTTCTCTTTTCTCTTTTTTCAGGAAATCATTTGCCAGAAGAATACTGTGAGTATTTTACTTAACCCTTCCATAAATGTTTTTATCTTTTCTTTTTTATCAGTTAATTGCTGGTATATTTTCTATTTCCACAAATAATTAATTTCTGTCTCTTCCTTTTAAAGTTTCTGATGTATCAATATAAATATGGCTATTTTACATAAGTATCCCTTTATAGTGAAACTTTATTTATACTAGAGGGAGATGACACTGATGCCTGTTTTTTTCTATATATAATTATATTTAGAACAAAACTACATAGTATATTCAATTTTGTATAATTATGAGTGTTACTAAAGCAGCATGTATATATAAATGCACTGATACACACACATATGTGTGTGTGCATATCTATATATACAGATACACAAGTATTGATATATATATACTGTATATCTATATGTATACTATATAAATGAATTATAAATGTTTCAATACATATACACACATATATACACATACACACACATATGGAGATATGTCTACATATCTCTATCATCTTTACATTGAGATTGACTTAAGTTCCTAAGTATTATAGAGCACACTTTAAGACCTTGGAAACCACACTACAAAGTTCTTACCCTCCACAGAAAATTAAAAATTAAAGAGTGATAAAGATAAATTTAAGAAATTTAAATGCATAAAGTATAATTGTATTTTGGAATTAGCATGGTTATGTCAATGGTCATGTTTTCATTTTGGAAAGTAAGCCAGTATTTAAAACCTTAATGTATTTCTGAAATGTAGAGTGGAAATAGCATACTGCATAAAAATCTGCACATATTTCCATTTATGATGATAAGATTAAAAGTACAATGGGTAAATTTCCCTTAAATCAGAAGTTGAAGAAATTAAGATTTAAGAAATTTACGACTTCAGGTCAGGGACTCATTGCAGCATGAATAATGTTGCCATGATAAACTTATCCTTCACATCTCAACAGGAAAAGAACAAGGATTGCTTCATGCATCAGTTCAGTGTAACAGATTTTATGAAGCAAATATTGATGGAACATGAACTTTGTGCCAGGTTTTGGGTTTGGTGCTGCAAGAGACTCACTATGGAGGCTGAAAGTGGAGACAACTCTTTCATAATTGTCCCAGGAGACAACTGAGACATGCCAGAGTGTTGCTGGGGGTGGGGGGGATGGTCAAGCAAATAAGCAAACAAACAAATTAGAAATTAGCATAAGGCAATATCTCAAAGAGTGGGTAGCCCATCCCTCCAGTGGTCATGGAGGTTTTTCAGAGGAGGTAGCATTCACCTGAATGGCAGAGAAGGACTGATCATTCCCACTGATAGTCTGGACGTGTGGGGAAGCAGGTTTGTGAGTTGACCCAATATTACACATTATGAACAAGTCATCCGTTGACTCAAGTCAGCTGCTGTGTTTCCAGTGCTAAGTCCCTCTCAAAAGCTGAGTATTTGGGGCATATATTTCAGTTATATTTGGTGGCTGAGGGCATGTCTTTCCAGAAATTTAATTCATGCTCCACACGTACTTATGTTCACCTTTATGTAACTTTTAAAAATTGAAAACAGAGTTGGCATTATTATTTTTTAAACAAAAGTAGTAGAGATAATCGGAGAGAATTCGTCTCAATTTTGAGCCATGTGTTTTTATAACCATGAAAACAAGTGTGGGCTGAAGAGACCAGTCTTGTTATTTTATGACCATGCCTCATTGTTTTGAAACTTAAGGAAAGGTGGTCTTTCTCCTTCGAGAAGCAGGTTTAATTGTTTTAGAATTAGTACCTTATTAATAAAAGACAGTTGTTGCACCTAAAGTGTCTGTTCTTGATCACAGTCTTTTATTTGCTTTGGATTATTAGGTATTTCAAAATCAGGATTGGCAGCAATCTATAAATAGAAATTGCCGTAATGGTATTTCTAAGCTCTATGTGAGCCAACTTGGGAAATAAATGTTCCCATATTATTAGTGTTCATCATTGTGAAAAGGTGCTTTTTTCAATAGCTGGTATCCTTTTAAAAAACACACCATCCACAACCACTCCCCCATTCTTTCTCCCCATTGCAGGCTTGCTGGGTTGGCTCTTAGCTCAGGCCCAGAAGTGCCTCCTGCTGCTTACTTCTTTGTCCCTTTTTTTTTTTTTGGTCACCAACAATGGGACATTGAATAACAGTACTGCCTTAGAGAAGAGATTCCAAAAAGTACAGTGAGACCAGGAACTTGGGAAAGCCTCAGCATGCGGAATACCTTCAAAGATTCCGAAACCTCATCCCATGGGGTTTGAAGATAGTTGGAATCTGATTTTCTCTGCTATTTGCATGAGTCATCTTTCTTTCTTTACCTACCTACTGCTCAATACACACCCAGACATCTGATATTCCTCTTCTCTCAGAATGTTTTACACAGATGTTATTTCTCAATGCCCAGTCTTTCAGTAATAATGTATTCTACTTCTTATCTTATACACAAATACACATGATATTAAGGCTTCTGAAGGTACAGAACTGTATCCAGCAGTAGAGGAATAATATTCCAAAATTCCAATAGTGCTTTTCTGGTGTAATGGCTTCTCACCTGTTTGTCCTTACCTTGTAACTTAGAAGATTTGGAGCCTTCTCTTTTGTAGTTTTGAGTCAAAATTCTTTTCAAAAATAGGAGTATTTGATTCTGTTGCTCTTTTACAACTCCCTCAAAAGTTTAAGCTCTAGAAGATTGGAAAAGCCATCTCTTGATATGCTTGCCTTTCTTTTCTGCTTAGACAGTAGCTTGGGTCAAAGAATTAGTTTGGTGAACCCTCTCTGAGATCTTGGTAACATTTTAGAAGCAGGGTATGTTTATTTTTCCTCTTCCTGACTAGTCTTCCAATTACTGTTCCATGAAGGAGAACTTGTGAAAAGAACACCTTAATGTGCTTGATTTAAAAATCAAATTGCAACCTTTGGAGGTTCTTCTCATACTTTCCGGCCCAGTTTCTGCTTCATTACCTGAGATACAAGTGTCTCAGAGAATAACATGGTCATAAATAATCAAGTGGGGCCATGAGGGCATTTGGTACTTCTTGGCTGTTTGCTACGAGGCAGTAAGTTGGCTCATGCAGGGGTCCGTGCAAGGTGACCTGAAGCAAAGGGTTGGTGTGCCAGTGAATCAAGGACACTCGGGAGGTTGCTCAGCCCCCTGGCCATAATGGCAGGCCCTCCGGAAAAGGAGTCCATGGACTGGTGTCCTAGACACATCACAGCTCAGCTGTGTGACCTTGCAAGCCTTACCTGAATCCTCACCTGTGAAATGGAGACAAGATTCCTTCCATCAGTGGGCTGTGGTAAACATATGACCATTCATTCCTTGGCACCTGCACGTAATGAATAAATGTTTACTATCATTCATTTAGTTTAAAGGATAAGAGAAGCAATGCATTGTTCTCCATTCTGCTGACATGGAACATATGATTTGGGCTCCTGGACTCCCTGGAAGAATGATAAATAGACTTTTCTCCCCATCTCATTATAGTTTTCAGCCCTCTGCTTTCTCTCCAGCTTTTTCTTGTAGAGGTCTCTCTCATTTCCTCAGACTCAGCCATACCAGATAATTTCCAGGTCTGCATTTTGGCTTGGAACTCTTGGATGTTATCACTTTAGAAGTCCTGTTCCCCTTAAATCCCAACCTTTCAAAACTGTGCGTGTCACTCTACTCACCAAATCAAATCTCACCCTCTTGAAGTTCATCTCATATTTTAAATAGAAGTCAGTCTCTGTTTATGATTCATTACCTAATACATAAGAAATGCCCCCAAATGTAATTTGTTCATAAATATTATTAAGTCTGGTTCTGCTTCTGAATTCTTGCTTTTTGTTAAGGATCGCATTCTCTTTTAAGGAGCCCCATTTACAACTATGGAGTGGCCTTCAATGCCTTCTTCTTCCTCTCTTTCAATATCTGTAACCAGTTGGCTGGTCTCAGTGATTCTTTCTTCTTAACATCAAGTTCATGCATCAGCTTTTGTGATCTGGTCTTGCTTTGTAGCTTCCCACCTAATTTCCTTAAATCTCATTTCTTTCTTTCTCAGTGCATTCTGTTTTCTGCCCAGACTGTCAAAATGCACAGCTTTAGTTATGTTTTCTTTCCTACTCTGAATCCTTCCAGGATTCCCACTGCCCGGAACAGAGATTGAAATCCTTGGCTTTGTGTTCACCTCCCTTCCCTGACCCCTAAGCTCCAGTCAGGCTCTCTTCCTCAGGGGCGTCCAGTCTGATGTCTCCTTCATTCTTCCCAGTTCCGCTTGTGTTTGCACTAGTGCCCCCTCCCTTGGCATCATCAGGAACAGATAGAAGGTCGTGCTGAGTGAGTGGAGAGGGATACAGGCTGAGGCTAGAGAGAGAGGCAGGGTTTGGATAGTTAAGCCCTCGTAGGTGACAGTGATCTATTTTATCTTTATCCCAGGAGCAAGGGAGGGGGCTTGAGCAGCCAAGAGAAGGCATCTGATATATGTTATTGAAAGAGCCCTTTGACAGCTGGGTAAAAAAACAGATTGATAGGCAAGAGGAAAAGCAGGGGGCCCAGGTAAAAGCCAGTTACAATGGCTCAGGCCAGGATGATGGTGGCATGGTCTGCAGTGCTAGTAGAGAAGATGGAGTGAAATGAACAAATAGGAGATGTATCTTGGAGGTGGAATAGACAAGACCTTGATAGTTTGTGGGAGGTGGAGGAAATGGAAGCATCAAGGATAACTTCAGGGTCTCTTGTTCAGCTGCAAGGTTGTATCTGACTCTTTTCGACCTCATGGACTGCAGCACGCCAGGCTTCCCTCTCCTTCACTATCTCCCAGAGTTTGCTCAAACTCATCTCCATTGAGTCGATGATACCATCCAACCATCTCATCCTCTGTCGCCCCCTTCTCCTGCCATCAGTCTTTCCCAGCATCAGGGTCTTTTCCAATGAGTTGGCTCTTCGCATCAGGTGGCCAAAGGATAGGAGCTTCAGCTTCAGTCCTTCCAATGAATATTCAGAGTTGATATCCTTTAGGATGGACTGGTTGGATCTCCTTCCTGCCCACAGGACTCTTGAGTCTTCTCCAGCACCACAGTTCAAAAGCATCAATTCTTTGGCGTTCAGCCTTCTTTTGTTGTCCAACTCTCACATTGGTACATGATTACTGGAAAAACCATAGCTTTGACTATATGGACCTTTGTTGGCCAAGTGACGTCTCTGCTTTTTAATATGTAGGGTCTCTCGATTTAGTAACTGAGATGCTAGCAAAGCCATGACTGCGATCGAGCAGCCTGGAGGGAATCAGCTTATTCTGGCATCGCTCACACTTCGGTGTTATGTGGGCAGCCCTGAAATGTTAGCTCTTATCATTTCCATGTATTTATGCTGTGTCTCTGACAAGTTTTCTGAAGGCTGAGGGCTGTGTTTTAAACTACCTTGTTTCACTTACAGCATATATCATAGTACTGTAGCCAAGAGAATGATGGATAAATATTTAATGGATTGATAGAAACGGTGCCATGCTGTATTTTTTTATCATGTGTAAGTCTGAATTACTTGAAGTAAGCAATTAGAGAAATTGGAGGAAATTTTCATAGGTCATGGATAGGAAATGAAGTTTTTTGTTTTTTTTTTTTTCCCCTTCACATTTAGGATTACTATTTAAAAGTCAGATTTGGGGTGACGTTAGTGTGGGGTCAGCAGGTCAGCTCACCACCTCGTGGTGCTTCCTCTTTCCGCAGATGTGCACTGGGAACTACACGTTTATTCCTTACATGATAACGCCGCATAACAAGGTCTACTGCTGTGACAGCAGCTTCATGAAGGGCTTGACTGAACTTATGCAGCCAAACTTTGAGCTGCTTCTGGGACCCATCTGCTTACCTCTTGTGGATCGTTTCATTCAGCTTTTGAAGGTGGCGCAAGCAAGTTCCAGGTAAAGTTTAATAATGCCGTTTGGTAGTGATAGTGAAGTGTTTGTGTACTTAATTTATGTAAGTCCACTACATCCAAACCTGCACGTTGTGAACTTTTGAAGACGTGAACGTGAGTCTGTACGTTCAGCCGCATAAGTTGGTTTACACACGTGGCGTACATTGTCACTTGCAGCTTGCCCTCCATTTCCTCTTGCTGACGATCCTTCAGCTCTGCTATCTCCCAACTCTCTCTCTTCTCCCATCAGTAACTCTTCCTACCTCTTTACTTGATGCCAATCTCTGTATGCCAGCTCTTGTATTATACGAATGTACTGTACTGTAAGGTTAAAAATGTTTTATTTTTCATGTTTATTTTTTACACATTATTTGTGTGAAAAGTATCATAAATCTATTAAAGTACAGTACTATACAACCGATTGTTTTCGTTGGGTTAACTTTGTTGGACTTAATGAACAAATTGAACTTATGAATGTGCTCTCGGAACAGAACTCATTCGTATGTCGGGGACTTTCTGTATTTGTGCACCTTATCAGATGTTTCTTACATATAATACTCAGTCAAGAACCAGGTAAATATATATATAGTGCCCTTTAAGTGGATAAAATACGTGTAGCATAGTCTATCTTTTGAATTTTGTCCACTTTATTCAGAGGAGAACAACTTGAAATCAGAAAAAAGAAAGACTGCTATCTGTGTTATAGTAATGTTAGAGCTAAAAATATATTCCATGTAAGTACAGAAACATTATCTGAAAAAATGTCCAGGGACTTTTAGTGTAAGGACAAGAACTCTCTAAAAATTGTTGAAAGCATTATTATATTTTAGTTAAGAGGAGTCATTTATGCTGATAAATGATGATGCTGGATCAGAAGGTACATGTTATATTATGTTCGAATCATGGGCACACCTAATTTATTTAGAACAACTCCTACTCAAGACAGGAAAATGAAAAATAAAGTTTTGGCATTTTAGCTGGAATACTGCAGGCCCTCGGACAACTCATTAACGTGGAGTATCTTTACCTTTCATTCTTCCTGGAGTAAAATATTCGGATGCCCCAACGTTTTAATAATACCAGCTAGATGAGGTGTTCGTTCTGTACATCTTAATGGTCTGAAAGGTACGAATGCTGCAGGTGTCATTTATTTCCTTACAAGGTCACTGCTTTTCATTGAAATACTTTCTAGTATCGACTCTTAAAAATGTGTGTTTTTCCACCAGCCAGTATATCCGGGAGTCTATACTCAACGATATCAGGAAAGCTCGTAACTTATATACTGGCAAAGAATTGGCAGCTGAACTGGCAAGAATTCGACAGCGAGTGGATAATATTGAAGTCTTGACAGCAGATATTGTCATAAATCTGTTACTTTCATATAGAGATATCCAGGTGAGAAGATGCTCAAAATCAAGTCTTGGTTGTGTATCATGTTGGAGGAATAAGGGAGTGTTAATATCCAGTTTCAGTTAGCTAATAAGTCACTCATGTTACTACATGTAATTTTTTATTGACTCTCCTAAGCTTTCCATCCAGAGATTTTATGATAAATGAAACAGACTCATATAAGTTAACCATCAGTGATTATGAAAGTCTTGTACGGTAAAGGGCTGCCTTTTTCCTGCAAAAGAACAGAAAGAAAAATTTGCATGCATAGTTAATCCACAGACGGCTGTTCTGCTCTGCTAGCCTCAGGCACACCTGCCTGTCACTAAGTGAAATCTTTGTTTTAGCAAAGAACAGACATTTTTAGAGCTTTCCAGATATATCTCTTACTCCTGGAATTGTGTTGCTTGGAATTGATAGTGCTGGATCTAACTAGCCAAAAGTGAGAAATGTGCAATTGATTAGTTATAAAAATAACTTTAAAAATGAGTAATGTAAAACACAAACGTGACATATTATTTTATTGGGAAGTCTTAAAATTTTTTAAATTACGCTAAGAAGAATCATGGGGCTAGTGGTAGAGAAGCCACCTGCGCATGTAGGAGACATAAGAGACATGGGTTCGATCCTTGGGTCAGGAAGATCCCCTGGAAGAGGAAATGGCAACTCACTCCAGGATTCTTGCCTGGAGAATCCCATTGACAGAGGAGCCTGGCGGTCTACAGTCCATGGGGTGGCAAAGAGTTGGACGTGACTGAAGCAGCTTAATACAACACACACAAGAAGAATGAAATCCTCTCTGAGTTGGGGATTTGCTGTTGGATTTTTACAATAAAATTTAAGTGACTTGTGGTTTCCTATTCCTACCCATTCAGGCTTGAGTAAAGCTTCTTGTGGATAACAGAGATTCACATACAGGGAGATGCGTGGCACTTAAGATCCCATGGCTGGAGAGCCTTCTAATGTTGAAACCAAATATTTTTGTTATTTATAACAGAAGTTCTATCGGTTGCTCCATGTTCCTGATATCTTGGAAATTGTCTCCCTGAAAGTAATTGAAAACATCCTGCATACAAGGAATCTAGCTCCAGGGAGAAGTAAACCACCTGTACTGAGAAAATGTAGTATTACCATGCTAGAGAGTTTATTGTTTTGTAGGTCAGAGATGGTAATTCAATATTTCCAGTGTTTTATCTATATAATCTAAAACCCTTATTCAGGCAAGCAAATGAACAAACAGTTTCTTCTTGGTTCTAGATTCTTTAAGGTATTTCATGGGTTCTAGTTCCTTTTTAATACCCTTCTTGGTTTCAGGCATCTGGTTGTTCAAAGGCATTTCATTGTCAGGACTTTCTCCCAAAGATTTAATTCTGTGTTATTCTTCTCCTGTTTGAAAGGACTATGATTCTATTGTGAAGCTGGTAGAGACTTTAGAAAAGCTTCCAACGTTTGATTTGGCCTCCCATCACCATGTGAAATTTCACTATGCATTTGCACTGAATCGGTAAGAAGAAGTTCCCCCCACAATGTGCCTAATGTATTACTTTTTAACCTGCATATTCTTTCCATGATTTGTTTTTCGTGTAGCCTTGCAACCACTCCTACTATAATGTATTGTTAATATTTCTACTTCAACCATATAAAATATGGGAAGCATTCATTCTGATTGTCTCACTTTTCATGAGTAAAAGAAGTACCCTCAATGTTTATATATCTAAATTCTTAAAATTCTTTTGCTTCTCTGTCAAAGTTTGTGTTTTCTATTTAAATATATCTGGGGGATTTTTAAAATTACATGGATGTGATATTGTCTTTAAATAGACTGAACGCCAAGTGGTTATTTATATGAAAACTAACTAGAGTAGGGATAGTTATATCTAGGGGAACATATTCCTAATCAGAGAAGATGTTCACTGAGATTGTTCTGAATATACCTGATTATTAATATAATCAAAACTCTGTGGACCACATTTTAGGTCATGTGTCCATGAATTTTCTAGGATCAGGACTAACAGTGCTGCTTCCAGTCCTGCCTCTGTGCTTTCTGTCCGCATCATGACTGACACCTACCCCAGTGCCACTTCTACCCAGAGTCACCATGGAAGACCATCCCTCCTCTGGCCATAGAGAGGCCTAAAGCACTAAACTCTCCAGAACTTAGTTTTGCTGTTCTCTTCGATGGTAGAGAGTTGGATATGTATGTAATCACTACAGTTGAAGAGAATGATTAAAAAAAAAGAGAGAGAGAGAGGGGAGCCTCACATCTATTTTTCATTTGCCGTGAAGTCTTAATTATTTTACCAATGAGGAAACTAAAGTGCTTGAGTGACTTTTCTTCAAGGCTCGTGGTTATGTCATAACACAGGCTTAGACCCAGAGCAAGCCAAAGCGGGCACTTGTATTCTCCCCCACTCAGTTCTCCTGCCTTTGTCTCCAAAGAAAAGTCAGCATGCTCTTCAACCAGATATTGTGTCTTTCCTTTATTCTTCTGCCCAAGCTCTACAATGTGCTACCTTTATCAATATGATCATGAAAGTCAATTTTATCTCCGCATTTATTAAGCATGTTTTCTTTAGATTTGGCAGAGAGAGATGAAAGCTCCAGAGATTAACTTTTCCAACTGGTTTTCAAATAAATCCTTTTTTGAAAGATGAAATGGAAAATGGAATGAAATATATTATATTTTGAAATGAAAAATGAAAGTCCCTAAGAGCCTCTTATATTTTCTTTTATCTATATTTCATCTCTGTCTTTCCTAAGATAGAATAGAATGAAATGATAAATGTATTTGTATGGAGCATTATTCTAAACTGAAGGCATTTAGTACAGAATGTAAAAAGGAGTTTCATGGACAAAAAGATTTAAAATAGTAATTGAGAACAGAAATAACTCTTTTATGTAACAGTTTTATTGAAGTGTAATTCATACATCATACAAGTTTATTTAAAGTGTATGATGCAATGGATTTTAATGTATTAACAGAGTTGTGTGACCATCAATACCATGAGTTTTAAAGTATTTATATTACCTTTCCCAAAACCACCCACACCCAGTCCTGCTCCAGCGGGGGTAGGACACTCTCCCATTCCTCCCAAATCCAGACCTAGGCAACCATAGATATCTCATTCTGTCTCCATAGATTTGCCTATTCTGGATGTTTCATGCAATGAGATTGTACAATATATAGTCTTTTTGTGGCTGGCTTCTTTAATTTAGCGTAAATGTTTTCAAGGTTCAATAAATAACTCTTAAAGAGAATTTTTATCTTTGAGAACAGTCTGTATGTACTCATCAGTTTTAAAATGAGCTATATAAAGCGGCTTCCTTAGGTGACTGATTGGTCAACTCAGGTTGCTTTATTGGTATTGTCTATGAATTAGTTTGCTCAATGTTTTGGAGCAAAAGCCACTGAAACCTATAGCATCAGGGTTTTGCCCCTGTTTGGAGTCCTTGACTCTGTCCCATTCACGGCCACAGGCTGCATTCTTAATCTGACTCTGTCAGCTTGAACCCACACAGAGACCACAGGGAAACTGGAATGACTGTGGATGGATAAGCACAAATCATCACATCAGCAAAAAACCAGCTCTAAATAAATCCTTTTTAGATTATTAGACATGCAGTAGGCTAAAAAAGAGTTGCAGAAGACTTTCAAAACATAATTGTTGTTTTTATCCTGCCAAACTTATTAATGTGAATCAGTGTTTTAAACAGACTTTTTAAAAAGATGATAGGCCTAAACTGCTTCTGTAGTCTATACAGAAAGAGTGATGTTCCCTTTCTCTACTTAGGAGAAACCTCCCTGGAGATAGAGCAAAAGCTCTTGACATTATGATCCCTCTGGTGCAAAATGAAGGGCAGGTTGCTTCAGATATGTATTGCCTCGTTGGTCGAATCTACAAAGATATGTTTTTGGACTCGAATTTCATGGACACTGAAAGTAGAGACCACGGAGCTTCTTGGTAAGTGTACAGGATAAGATATTTGGTAAGTCCATGACACAAAAAAATCATTTGTAAATGAGTATTAAATGATTGTTTTCATTTGTTAGATTGTATATTATAAAATAAATCTTAGAATTTATAGCTTTAGCAAATAATTTTGATGAAATTCATTTAATAAGGCAGAGTAAATTGGGATAAATTGGAGGAAAAGATAATGGTTCAAGAAAACAGAATTTTTAAAAGATAAAAGTATAATACAATAAAAGTATAATTGGGGGAAATTCATAAAATTTTACAGAAAGACGTGAAATAAGACCTGAATGAATGGAAAAATATAGCAAGTATGTGGATGAGAAGACTTGCTAAATCAAGAAGACTTGATTTAAAGATGTTAATTCTCTACAGCAGGACTTTTCATGAAATTCAACAAATTGATTCTAAACTTTGTTTGAAAAAATAAAGGGTCAAGAATGGGCAAAGCTATTTTGGAGAATGAGGTGGAGGGATTTGCTCTCCCAGATTAGGCGTACTGTAACGGTGTAACAATTAAGGTATTACATTATTAGTGTAAGTGAAGTGAAAGTCGCTCAATTGTCTCCAACTCTTTGCGACCCCATGGACTGTGCAATCCATGAAATTCTCCAGGTCAGAATACTGGAGTGCATAGCCTTTCCCTTCTCCAGGGGATCTTCCCAACCCAGATATTGAACCCAGGTCTCCCACATTGCAGGGTCACCAGGGTTACTAACTGGGTCACCAGGGAAGCCCAATGTGAGTGCAAGCATAGACAAATTGGGAGATTGGGATTGACATACATATGCTACCATCTGTAAAATAGATAGCCCTGGAGGAGGACATGGCAACCCGCTGCAGTATTCTTGCCTGGAGAATCCCCATGGACAGAGGAGCCTGGTGTGCTGCAGTCCATGTGGTCACAAAGAGTTGGACATGACTGAGCACAGTGGGAACCTGATGTATAGCACAAGGAACTCAGCTTGGTGCTCTGTGGCGACCTAGATGGGTGGAATGGGGGTGGAGAGTGGAGAGAGTTCCAAGAAGGAGGGGATATATGTATATAAATAGCTGATTCACTTGTCCTACAGCAGAAACTAACAGCAACATTGTACAGTAATTATACTCCAATAAACTGAAACAATTAAAGAAATAAAACTCTGAAAGGGGAGACAGAGCCTGGGAGAAACAAACTGAAAACAGAGCCTGAGACATATCAGTTTGTGTGCCTATGACTAGATTTATGATATGATATGCTTCATGAGGGCAGGAGACCAGATTTCATCCCTGGGATGGGAAGATCCCCTGGAGAAGGGAATGGCTCCCCACACCAGAAATTTTGCCTGGAGAATTCCATAAACAGGGGAGGCTGGCAGGCTACAGTCCATGGGGTTGCAAAGAGTTGACACAACTGAGCAACTTGCAGCTATGCTTCATGAGCCAGAGTGGAAAGAATGGACTCTAGGAATGATACTGGAAAAATTTGTTTACCTGCCTGTAAAAATAAAAGTATATCCCTAGTTTAACCCACACACACAAAAATAAAATCCAAGTGAATTAAAGATCAAAACATTTTATTTGGAAAAAATTTTATAATACAATACACAAAATGGATTTATGACTTGGAAAGGGAAAAATTGTCTTAAAGAAGGCTTAAAAATACCATAAACCATAAGATATTGGGGAAACTAGAGCCCATTAAAATTTGCATCTGCTCATCAACTCTTTGGGAAAGAGTAGCTCCTATGGCACTGACCTTCCTGCCAATAACAGTTATAAACATTGGGGAAACACTTTTTAAAAAGTTCGAAAGCACCAAAGAGTGACTAAAGATAGTCAGAAGCTGGAGAGTTTTTGATTCTTAGATGAGGAGTACTGCATTAGATAAGATCCACGTATATATGCTTTTTCCTTTGAGGGAGCTCTCAAATCTGCAGGCTTAAGGAAGATACAACTCAAGAAGAAAACCATAGTCTTACCGGTTGAAGGAGTTAGTTTGTGGCTGCCAGTTCAGATCAGTTCAGTTGTTCAGTCGTGTCCAACTCTTTGTGACCCCAAGGACTGCAGCACGCCAGGCCTCCCTGTCCATCACCAACTCCCGAAGTTTACTCAAACTCATGTCCATTGAGTCGGTGATGCCATCCAGCCATCTCATCCTCTGTCCATCCCCTTCTTCTCCTGCCTTCAATCTTTCCCAGCATCACTGTCTTTTCAAATGAGTCAGCTGTTCACATGAGGTGGCCAAAGTATTGGAGTTTCAGCTTCAGCATCAGTCCTTCCAATGAATATTTAGGACTGGTTTCCTTTAGGATGGACTGGTTGGATCTCCTTGCAGTTCAAGGGACTCTTAAGAGTCTTCTCCAGCACCACAGTTCAAAAGCATCAATTCTTTGGCACTCAGCTTTCTTTATAGTCCAACTCTCACATTCATACATGACTATTGGAAAAACCATAGCTTTGACTAGTGCCTGCAAATTGAATGATAGATCCCTTACATGAAGGAGCCACAGAGAGAGCCCAAAATATGCATAGAAGCCACCTTCCATTCTTGGCTGACCCCTGACGTTCTGCACACATGTGGTAAAACTCAAAGGAGTCCAGCAGAAAATAGGAGCTAGAAGGCTAGAGGTGAACTAAGATTTCAGCAGCCATGCAATGTAGGAGAGACAGAATTTGGGGTTTGAATCTCACCAAGTTAGAGGGGCTTGATAAACACTTTGAGCTTTCCACTGAAACTCCAGTAGGTCCAAGATTTCAGAATGAAAAAACCACATCCAAGGACTAAGGAAGGGTACTAAAATGAAGAGGAAAATCAATTAAGCACCACCTTAATAAAACCCCAAACCAAGACTCCACAAAAACAAGGTGAACTGACAATAATTTAGGTGCCTGTTGGAACAAAACTCAATACTCTTAAGAGGAAGATAACAGAATCCAAACTCTATGATGTATCATCCAAAATGCCTACCACCCCATCAGAAAGTACTAGATTTGTGAAGATAGGAAAGTGTGATCCACAATAAAAACATCAGTCAACAGGAATATACTGCAAAGAAACACATGGCAGAAGGATACATAGAGTATGATTTTGTTTATAGAAACTTTGAAACCAGTCATACACATCTAGTAAAAGTATAGATGCATGAATGTACATCATAAATCCCCAATTTATGATGTATCATAGTTATGATAGTATCATAGTTACCAGTAGGGAAGGAATAAAAAGGGATCATGGAATATTTCACATGCGGCTGCAAGAATATTTAATACATTTTATTTCTTAAGCTGAGTGGTGGGTATGTGGGTAGAAAATGTTGCTTATATTATTCTTCTGTGTTTTAGTTTCTAAAATGTTCCCCCAAATAGTCTCTGATTCTAAAAAAAAAAAATTAAAGAAGCTTGACTTACAGAAAGAGACAAATACCATATGATATCACTTATATGTGGAATCTAAAGTATGACACAAATCAACCTATTTCCAAAACAGAAACAGACTCACTTGGAGAGCTAACTTGTGGTTGCCCTGGGGGAGGGCCTGGGGAAGGGATGGATGTGGAGGGTGGGATAAGCAGATGTAAGCTATTTTATGTGGGATGGATAAACAAGGTCCTACTATGTAGCCCAGAGAACTATATTCGATAGCCTATGATAAATCATAGTAGAAAAGAATATGTATATTTGTATAACTGAGTCGCTTTGCTATACAGCAGAAATTAACACAACATTGTAAATCAACTATACTTCAGTTTTAAAAAAGGGCAATTGACATAGTTCAGGCGTTCCTTAGTAATGGCCATAACATTTTTTAAGTTGTGAAACGGAAATCTTAACATTTCAAAATCTTGTGTCCTCCTACCAGTTTAGCAAGGGACTGAAATTGGGATAATGGATTATAACCAGGGAAGAAAATTTGGGGACAGTGACTTTCTGGATTTTCATGGACAGATTGGTTTGGACTTTTAAATTTGAATTATAAATTTTTATTGCAATCAACAGAGAGTTTTACTGTTTCCCTTAACCAGTTTTTCCCCCCTGCTGTCATAAAAGAGAAATGTAACTATACAACCTTTTTTATTACCAGAAGATTTCTTTAAGAATAAATTCTTCTTTAAGAAGACAGAAGATTTCTTTAATCTTTAAGAAGAATCTTAATTGTAGGAACATTAGAATCTGATATTTAGATGCATTGTGCTGGTATAAATGCTTTGATTTAATGGTGATAGTGAAATGCATAGATAATCTTTGGAAGTCTGATTTTCATGGTCAGTGAATTAAAATGGAAAACATCTTTTATGAAGTTCATGTGCCTCGTGCAGAGGAATAGAAGTGTTTCCCCGTTTGAAAAACCAAACAATTTAGACTACCGGGAGCTTTCAAGGTCACGTAAAGTTCAGTCAAAAGGAACACAGTTTTTTTTCTGGTTGTGTTTTTGTTCTGTCTTTCTATACTTCCCAATTCTGATTCCTTTTCTATGGTTCCTATTAAACTGAAGAACATTAACTAGCTCTCAAAAGAGCTTTGTCTTTTAAGTCTTCAGGTCAAATTGAAGTTGTCGGGCTTTGAATGATTTCATTTTAAGCTGTTGGTTGATTTTCTAGTAAGAACAGGGAAAGCTGTTAGAACTCAAAGCCTTTTCATGGGAGGAGCCTCAGGAGTTGATCTGGGTGTATCACCCACTGATATATTGAATAATATAAGAATGTCACTTCTGTAGATTACAGGCCTATAACCTGCCATTATTGTCATATTGTCATTATATCCATTTGTTGTAAGGGTCATTATGAAGATTTCCCCCCCTAATTTAAAAGTGTTTTTTCATGCCTTCACACTTGTAAAGCCACTTCAGTATTTCTTACTGTTTCCATCCAACCCACTCCCACTCATTTGTGATGGTGTGTTGGCATCATCTGTAATCTCTTGCTATGTCACAGCTGAAGTAAAAGTGCGTTGTCAAGGTGCTGACCCAAGAGTTTCGTTGCTGAGGTTATTAGGCTGCTGGCCAGGCTTATTCCAGGTTTTGCGTTTCCTGAGTCCTGGGTTCCAGAGAGTTTTTCAGCTGTCTTATTTATTTATTTATTTATTTTTTACCCTTTTTGAGCCAAAATTCTCTGAGCTCTTACTTGTCAGGTACCTGGGTGGGATAGCAGTGAGTGGCAGGCAGTGTGTCCCTGAAGCTTCTTTCCATGCCCACAACCTGAATCACTTTCTGCTGGCTTGAATGGACAGTCATTTATTTACTAAGCATGAAAAGTTTAGGAATAAGAATTTCAACTCGATGGAAAAACAGCCCCATGCAGTTGTGTTTACAATGGCACATAGAAGTCTCAAAGTTCCCCTTTTTAACATCTTTCATGAGTTGACTGTTCCTGACTTACAGCACAGGGAGAAAGTCAGACACTATTCTTGCGCATTCATTGTAATATTTGGTATGAGCGCTATCCCAGGGCACTTTTTTGCTTTTAGGGAGACTGTAATGCAGGTCTATTTTCTGAGAGGTTTACTTGGGACTGAGAAGATGAAAATACAAAACAAGAAAGAAGTTTATGGTTTAGATTTTTTAAATTTGCAGAATTGTAGTATGTTGTAGAACAAACTTTACATACTGAATCTTATCCGGGACATAGGGCGAAGGGTTTGAAAGAACACATCCTGCTGATTTAAGTATAAAATTCATGGTCATTTCCTTAGTTGTTTTTGGTCATTGAAGCCCTTACAGATGGCTATAACGCTATTCTTTTCTTTATGTAAGTTTCTATAATCCAAATTATGAAAAATGCATTTTTTGGAGTTTGACTTTCAGTTATTAAAAGCCTTTCATCATAGCTGGTCCATATAAACTTAAATATAAGTTAAAGCAAGCAGGAATGGTACCTGTCATAAGTGCTGCTTGGGGAATTTTAGGGGCTGTTATGGGATAAAGAGGAAGGTGAGAGAGCAAAGCTGGGAGGAGAGCCAGCTTTCAAAGGAAATATTGTGACTCAAGAGCCTAGACTTACATCTTAAAAAAAAAAAAAAAAAAACCCACAAAAAACAAAACCCACAGAGTTTCTGAAGTGACAGACTGAACTGAAATGACCCAAGGCAATATTATGGACCATGACTTGGAGGGCCATGGGAAGTTCACTGCCAAATTTATCTCTACAACTTTTTAAACCTAATCTAAAAAAAAAAAAAAAAAACCACAAAGTAGTTATGCTGAATTCATATGCAGCATGACTTACTGAGAACATTTTGATATATACAGTATTTGTTCAGTGGGTAGAAATAATAATCAGTTCCTTAAATTTTAGAGTTCACACAAGGTTTTTGTATATGTTATTAGCGATTAGCTTATAAGCACCTTGTAAGGTGGGCAAACCTGATATTTTTCTTCCCATTTTACAACTAAGGCAAATGAAACTCAAAGAACTTAAGTGAATTCATGATGTTTTATGGTTAATAAAATTTCAAATCTAATTTTTTTCAGATCCAGTGTTGTTTTTACTACACTCTAGCCTCTCTTTCCTGGAATTTCCAGGAACAGGCATTTCTAGGAATATCTGTACTGTTTTATTGAAGAAGCCTAGACTTGTGAGAGACCACATGGAATACATGTTGACTAAATACTTGGAAACAGTGTATCTTAGGCAAATGACTTAATCTTTAAGAAATTCAGTTTTCTTATTTGAAAAATAAGAATAATACCTACCTGGATGAATTAGAATGCTCTTGGTATCCAAAAAGTAGCTGAATAGCTTACTTCAATGGGCTTAAGCAGAAAGAAAATGTAACTTCTAAAACATGAAGTTCAGAAATAGGGCTGGGTCTGGTAGTTGAGTCAGCAGCTTAAAAGTCAGCCGCATCTGTTTCCTTGTTATTGTTGTGGGTGACTGCCCTCAGTCTGGCTTTCTTAGAGTTAGTTACAAGGTACCTTTGGGCCATTTCAGGTATCAATCTAACTTAGCTATGCCGAGATCTAAGATGAGAGAAAAGGAGGCCATCTCTTTCTGTATCTTTCTCTTAGGACTAAGAAAACACTCGTAAAAAACCTATCTCACACATTCCTTACATTTCTTTATGCTTCCAGTATTTCATCATCAGCCCAATACTACACAAATCACTAGCAAGGTAGATGGTTTGATTACAGATGGTTTAGACTCATCACTTTAGGAAGAATAGATCCTCTGAGGGATTAAATGAAGCAACATATGTTCAAGCCTTGGAATTTAGTAAACCCTTAGAGTTATATCCTTCGTATATAATATGTGAAGATATTTTTTATTTCTGCATATAATGTTATACTTATGTTCAAAGTAGATATAGACTTGATTAATGGATACTGATTAGATTCCTTGTCCCTAAAATATTGCTGAGTTTTCTTTCTCTTCTTTCTGAATCTAGCTGACCATTTTAGCGAATGAGGGAAAGAGAGTGTGTGCATTTTTTGCATAGGACTTGATAGAATTTCATATACCATAGCTATCATGGAGTCACCTGGGATAGGCAGTGATTGCTTGAAATCATACTTGGTTTTAGAGATGATGGTATTGTCATTCTTAAGGGGAGATAGAAGTCATTTTTAGAACTTTGAGAGGAAATTGGGTGCTGTTCTATATTAACAATCAGGTCTCCCCTGTTGTAATGCCAAAAAAATCCATAGTTAGGAAGCTAAAAGCATTAAGTCTGTTTTTAGCATTTATGTGTTCATTTTCCATAGTAGCTTGGGAAAGAACAGACAGCTTTGCCTTATCGACTGATTTTGTTTTACGTCAGTGACAGTGCTATTCAAACAGTGATCGTGCCTAATAACTGTTTATTTTGTACATTATTAATGGAGTTGGCTTTACTTAGGAAGAGTTGTGTAACAAACCAACTGACATACAAATAAAGACCAATGTCTATTTTCCATTTGCCAGATTTGCCCTTTTTTCTTTATCTTGGCTTCGAGATATCTTTCTTCATGTTATCTCTATTTCCACTACCCTCCTAACCCCCCAAGTTTGATCTCACCGTTATTCCACTGACATCATTTTCGTTTAGTCCTTGGTTGTATCTATTAATCAAATTTCCCAAATTTGGATGATTTTTATCCTCAGAACACAAAACCTGAAGAGTTCTTAATAACTCAGCATGACACCCAGCTCATTGATGTCCAGGGGTAGCGGGCTCTTAAGGAACCAGCAATTCCAAGATGACCTGGAGACTTGGGGAGAACACACCATGTACCCACGATTGCTTTGTAAACAAGCAACCTGGTACACTGGTCTCATGCCTTGACCTTGATTTAACACGCCATTCAACAGATGACAGATTGTGGCATGACCAAGTCGAAGTCCAAGAATGGTAATATTTAACAAGTCACTGGGAGATTTCCTAATTGTGTTTTACAGGTAATAAGCACTTAAGGAGAGAAACTAAGGCTTGCTCTCTGTAACCAAGTTGTCAGAGGGTTGAGTGAGAACGAGAACTGGATGTTTGCCAGGTATTATGATGAAATGGAAGGAGCATTTGGAAGAACAGTAGTGATTTTGCTTGGTGAACCAAAGCAGTTGTTTCCAAATCTAGCTGACTATCAGAACTGCTTGGGGAGTTTTTCAACAGTGCAGAGTTCTCTGTCTCTGGAAATTTCGCTTAATGGATCCATCTTATTGAATAGCTAACCCGTAATTGGTAATATGACTATTCTTTTTTAATTAAATATTTAGACTTTCCCTGGATTTTACTGCCAGTTCCTTCTCCCTAAATGTTTACTGTTCTTCATATCCTTAAAGATTAAGTTTAAACCCTTGGCCTTACCTCCTCTTCAGAACTTTCCCAAATGTATCTCCTCCTGTCTTCCTAGAGTTCTTAAGAGTATGGGTTTTGCATTTTAATTTAAGAGAATTGGCAGTTATTGGAAGGATACATTTAGATTGGTCATAAACATTTGAAAACTATTCACTCTCAGGAGCAATCAGATAAGTGCCCATTAAAATCCTGAGCTGTGCTCTCTTGTTATTATCAGTTAGCAAAAATGAAAATAGATGAGACTATTTTGGCATGAGTGCAAGGTAAAAATCTCTCTCTTATGCTGCTCTTGGGGATGTGAACTGGTAAGACCTTTCTGGAAAGCAGTTTGGCATGATGTATCAAGAACCTTGAAATAATTCATGTTCTTTAGTTCAGTTACATCCTTTGTAAACTGTCCAAAAGAAATAGCAGATATGGAAATAAAGATATGTTTACAGTGCTCACTACACTAAATTTTATGGTAATGAAAAACCAGAAGAAACCTAAGTGTCCAACCGTCGGGAAGCTGTTAAATGGAAGGATACCCTCAAGTGATGGGATATCATTCATTCAAAGGTGTGTGTGTGGAGGGTTGATGGTAGCAATATACATAAATAACGCTTACCATTCTAACCATTTTTGAAGGTATGATTCAGTGGCATTAAGTACATTCACAATGCTCCACTCCCCGCCCCACAAACTCCCCCCTCTCAAAACTCAAACTCTATACCCATTAAACAATTTTGGATTCCCCTTTCCCCCCAGCTCCTGGCAACTACTATTCCACTTTCTGTCTCTATGAATTTGATTACTCTAGGTATCTCATATAAGTGGAATCATACAGTATATATCTTTTTTGTGAATGGCTTATTTCACTTAGAATGACGTTCTTAAAGCTCATCCAGGTTGTAGCAATGGGGCATCCCTCATAGCTCAGTTGGTAAAGAATCTGCCTGCAATGCAGGAGACCCCGGTTCAATTCCTGGGTTGGGAATATCCGCTGGAGAAGGGATAGGCTACCCACTCCAGTATTCTTGGGCTTTCCTTGTGGCTCAGCTGATAAAGAATCTGCCCCCAATGCAGAAGACCTGGGTTCAGTCCCTGGGTTGGGAAGATCCCCTGGAGCAGGAAAAGGCTACCCACTCCAGTATTCTGGCCTGGAGAATTCCATGGACTGTGTAGTCCATGGGATTGCAGAGTTGGACACAACCGAGCAGCTTTCACTTTCATGTTGTAGCATGTGTCTGAATCTCCATTCTAAAGGCTGAATAATGTTCCATTTTATGTACTTTGTCTTTACCCATTCACCTGTCAGTGGACATTTGTGTTTGTTTCCACCTTTTAGCTATTATGAATAAATATTACTATGAACATGGGTGTAAAAATATCTATTTGAATCCTCTGTTTTCAATTCTTTTGAGTATAAGCCCAAAAGATGATTGTGGTTTTAAATAAATATTTAATAGTAACATGCATCATGATATCATATGAAAATTTAAAAAACAGGTAATTAAAATAGTATGATTCTTGTTTTTGGAAAAATATGTACATAGTAAAAGGACTGAAAGGAGATAGCTAGAATTTTGACTTTTTATATTTTTCATCCTGACTTTCCTATTACAATAAAATTATATACAAATAAATTGTATGAATTGGAGAGGGTTTCCCCATCCCCAGATAAAATCAACAGAGTGATTCAGCATTAATTTTTGTCTCATGCTGTCTTGCTTTCCTTCTGAGTTATTTTGTGAGTGATAATTTCAGAAATATCCCTAGAGATGTAAAGCACTGTGAAATTCTAATTTAATTACTTGTATGTCTTACAGAAAGAATCACAGCTGTTTATATCAGAAAGGAGGAAAATGACAGCTAAATAGAAAGAACTAGAGCTTAGTTTCTTCTTTGGTGGGAAATAGATGCTCTTTAGCTAGAAACAATTGATTCAAGAATATTTCCTTTATTCTTTACTTGGTTGCACATCTCAGTACAAATGCAAAAAGTGAGCCAAGTTTTTATTCTAAAGACTCATCACTCTATTAACAAGTACTTAGCTTTCTTAGAGCTAGTTGCAATCAAGTGACAAATACACTGCTGACATAAGGCAGTCCTTGAACAAAAATCTGTTGCTCTGAAAACTCGGACAGTAACTTTGCATCTCTTCAATGTAATAATGAATTGAAGATTACAAATTATTTATCCTCTTTCAACACATATTTAGGACTAAGTAGAAAGAAATCAACCATAGTATAAATAACTTCAGTTACTCAAATATACTCCCTAGAATTTTCTTGAGATGTCTGTTGCCATCCTTAAGATTTGTTTCCTTCATGAAGTCTTAATTTAGCTTCATGCTAAGTTGCTTCAGTTGTGTCTGACTCTTTGCTGCCCCATGGACTTTTGCCCACCAGGCTCCTCTGTCCATGGGATTCTCCAGGCAAGAACACTGGAGTGGGTTGCCTTGTCCTTCTCCAGGGGATCTTCCCAACTCGGGATTGAACCTGTGTCTCCTGTCTCTCTCTGCACTACAGGCAGATTCTTTACCACTGAGCCACTGGAGAAGCCCTCTAATCATTTTATTGCTGTATTTTTATAGTTTTATATTATTAATCATTGTTTATCTATTTCTTTGTGGAAGGTCTAATCTACTGTTCATGTTCGTTTATCCTCTTGCTAGTTAAACTGTCAAGTTTTCAATGGCATGTAACATCTTTGGTGTATTTTTAAAAATAATTTTATTGATCTATTCATTTATTTTTGGCAGTGCTGGGCCTTCGTGGCTGTGTGGGCCACACTGTAGTTGGTGGCAAGCAGGGGCTACTCTCTAGTTGCGGTGTGCGGGCTTCTCATGGCAGTGGTCTCTCTCACTGCGGAGCATGGGCTCTAATGCATGTGGGCTTCAGCAGTTGCGACAGGAGGGCTCAGTAGTTGCAGCTCCAGGACGCTAGAGCAGGCTCACTAGTTGTGGAGCAGGGCCTCAATTGCTTTGCAGCATGTGGGATCTTTTCAGACCAGAGATCGAACCCTCATCTCCTGCATTGGCAGGCAGATTCTTTACAACTGAGCTACCAGGGAAGCCCTCTTTGATTCATTTCTATGGGCACATCCAGTGGTATTGCCATGCCAGTCTTTTAAAAATTTAGTCTCCAATCTGATAAGATGGATCAAGTACATTTTGTGACAAACACCACTCTTTCCAAGAGTACATCAATACCGGTTTCTGTATAGAATCCAAACTTTATTTTTAATGTAAAAACAGTTCTATTTTCATTTCTCGTTATTATTTTTCCTATTTCACCCAATTCCTTTTTACTAAAAAAACAAAAGCCAAAGTAATGAAAATGGATTAAAAAAATTTTTTTTTAAATACACACCAAAGGGTAGGCAAAGTTATACAGAGGGGAGGGCTCAGGCTTAGAATCTGGCAGAAGTGGGTCAAGTTCCTCCTCAACCACTTTTAAACCGCATGGCTTAGTATTTCTATGCTGCAGAGTTCTGATTAGAAAACTTGAGAGAATCCTCCCTGCCTGTAAGGAGGTGTATGAATTAGAAATATTATGCTTGAAGTGTCAAGTGCAATGCCTGTACCTAGTAGGTGCCCGCTCATGAGAGGCAGCTATTATTTTTGTGTCTTTTACTCTCTGGCAGTAACCACAGCTTCCTGTGGTAGAGAATATCATCAGCGCTCTATTGTATTGTTAGAAATACACTGTCCCTGCTCATAGGAAGGTTATATGTTTCCACCCCATGATACCAGGTTCTGATTTGTATGTTGGCTGATGCTTTTTACCAGCAGAAGCTTTAAAAGCCATGTCTTGGTTGTGCTGAATATGCTTTTCCTTAGCCATTTTCTAGAGAAAGCTGCTCCATCAGGCTAGGTCTCAGAGGGAAAAAAGTGTCAGGCAGAGCCGAGCCAGCTGATGCAGAAATTGGCAAGCCACTGGGGTTTGTTATTGATACTTGGCACATTTATGCTAAAATGACTGATACATCTTCTTCAGCTGCAATGGATTGTTTCATTATTTTAGCCTCTGTATGCATTCTTCTTGGGCTTCCCTGGTACCTCAGCTGGTGAAGAATCCGCCTGCAATGCAGGAGACCCCCAGTTTGATTCCTGGGTCGGGAAGATCCCCTGGAGAAGGGATAGGCTACCCACTCTAGTGATTCTTGGGCTTCCCTGGTGGCTTAGACGGTCAAGAATCTGCCCGAAATGCAGGAGACCTGGGTTTGATCCCTGGATTGGGATGATCCCCTGGAGGAGGGCATGACAACCCACTCCAGTGTTCTTGCCTGGAGAATCCCATGGACAGAGGAGCCTGATGGGCCACAGTTCATGGGGTTGCAGAGTCAGACACACCTGAGCGACTGGGCACAGCACATGCATTTTTATTAAGTTTGAATTTAAAGAAACAGTGAAATGATAATACATACTTGGAAAGTTAGCACCAAGGGACACGGATACGCCAGTGATAAGGAGTAACATGCTCTTTAAAATAAGCTTCAGTAATAGCATGAAAAATGAACCATATGCTGCTTTTTCAGAGGAGGCTATCCTCTCCCTAATAATAAATTAAAGTAGTTTCTCATATAAGTAGGCAACAATGAAAACTATACAAACAATATCTTTAATATTTTTATTAAATAATGCATTCTAGTAACATTAAAATAGAATGTGGTGAAGGTACTATGCAGTTCAGTAATGTGGGCTAAGGCAGTAGCTCTCTGGGCTTATGGTTTTGTCAAGGTCAGGATTTAGACTACTAAAGAAGTGAGGAGATTATTTTTTATATGACCTGCTGTATGTATCACTTGTCACAGCCTGGCTCTTGGTAAGAGGTGGATGCAGGTTTTCTTCACGCAGCAGGTATTTTGAAATCACCTGCAGTGAGTCGGGCTCCTGCTAAGTCGAGTGCTGAAGATTTAGTCCTCAACAAGACAGCAGGCAAGGCCCCTGCTGTCAGAGTGAGTACAATATGAGAGATAGGTGGAAAAAAGAATAATTTCAGATTGTTATCAATTTTGTAATAGACATAGAACTATTGTTTCCTTTTTTTTTTCCTTGTATCATACTCATCTGTGAATTTCAGGAAAATTTTCCTGTTCTCCTAAGTTGCCATATTTATTGGCTTAAGGCTGTTCCAGATATCCATTTACTTTCTTTTTAATGCTTGTATCACTTTGTGTGCTAAGTCACTTCGGTCGTGTCCAACTCTTTGCAACCCTATGGACTGTAGCCCTCCAGGCTCCTCTGTCCATGGGATTCTCCAGGCAAGAATACTGGAGTGGATTGCCATGCTCTCCTCCAGAGGATCTTTCAGACCCAGGGACTGAAACAGAAAAAGAGACACAGGTGTACAGAACAGACTTTTGAAACCACTTCTCTTAAATCTCTTGCATTGACAAGGCGGGTTCTTTACCACTAGCGCCACCTGGGAAACTTCCCCTGTGGCTCGGATGGTAAAGAATCTGCCTGCCTGCAGGAGACATGGGTTCAGTCCCTGGTTCAGGAAGATCTTTGAGAGAAGGGCATGGCAACCCACCCCAGTATTTTTGTCTGGAGAATTGCATGGACAGAGGAGCCTGGCGGGCTACAGTCCATGGGGTTGCAAAGAGTCAGACACGATTGAGCAACTGACCGTCAATGCTTGTAGGACCTATACTAATGTACCCCTTTTCATTTCTCTTTCTCTCTCTGATGAGCAGTCTATCTAGGGGGTTATCAATTTTATTAATCTTCCCCTTTTGACACTGTTCATTTTCTTTATTGCACATCTATTTTCTGCTTCATTGATTTCTTTATTATATCTTCCTTCTGCTTTATTTTGGAATATGTTCTGTTTTGTTTCTAGATGGAAGTTTAGAGCATTGATTTTTTTTTCACCCTTGCTGCTTTCCCAGCATATGCATTTAAAGATAAAAATTGCTCTGCATCCCAGAAGTTTTGATATATTGAACTTTCAATGTAGTTTAGCTCAAATACCTTTTAATTTTCAATGTGAATCTTTGAACCCTGGCTTATTCAGAAGTAGGTTGCCCAATATACAGATGTACCTTTCTTGTTCTCTGGTTTAATTCTACTGTAATAAGAGGTGCCTTTATAGCCCCGAAAACAGTTCACCATTGTTGGGTATAGTGGTTCACATAAGATAGTTCGATTGACTTGCTTAATCATAACATTCAAACCTTCCATATCACTGATATTTTTTGTCTAGTTGTGCTTATGTCTTGCAATTCATTTTCTGTTTATTTCATATCTTTGTTTCTTTAGTCCTCCATTCCCCCATTTTTTCTATTAATTTACTGTTGCATTTTATACTCTATTAACACTTTAGTCATAGTAAAGAACCTGCCTGCCAATGCAGGAGATGTAAGAGACGTGAGTTCAATCCCTGGATTGGAAAAATCCCTTGGAGGAGGGTATGACAGCCCACTCCAGTATTCTTGCCTGGGGAATCCCTTGGACAGAGGAGCCTGACAGGCTATAGTCCATAGGGTTGCGAAGAGTCAGACATGACTGAAAGAGCTTAGCACATGAGTGCATGCACACACGCGCACACACACACACACACACACACACACACACACAATACTCTTTATGTTATGCTTTTAGGAGTTCCCTAGAGATGGCCATCCACATCCTTGACTCTTAAAGTCTACCTTAAATTTGTATTTTACCACTTCCTTAAAGAGGAGAAACTTCAGCCATCTAGTCACTCAGTCTTGTCTTTGAGACCCCATGGACTGCAGCACACCAGGCTTCCCTGTCCCTTACCAACTCCCGGAGCTTGCTCAAACTCATGTCCATTGAGTCGGTGATGCCATCCAACCATCTCATCCTCTGTCCCCTTTTCCTCCTGCCTTCAATCTTTCCCAGCCTCAGGGCCTTTTCCAATGAGTCAGTTCTTTGCATCAGATGGCCAGGGTATTGGAGTTTCTGCTTCAACATCAGTCCTTCCAATGAATATTCAGGACTGATTTCCTTTAGGATTGACTGGTTTGATTGACTGATTTCCTTCAGGATTGACTGGAGAGAAACTTAAAGCAGAATAAATATTCAGTAGTTTAAAAATAGCTAGTGCCTTTCCCTGATAACTCAGTTGGTAAAGAATCCACCTGCAATGCAGGAGACCCTGGTTTGATTCCTGAGTTGAGAAGATCCACTGGAGATGGAATAGGCTACGCACTCCAGTATTCTTGGGCTTCCCTTGTGGCTCAGCTGGCAAAGAATCCACCTGCAACGCAGCAGACCTGGGTTCGATCCCTGGGTTGGGAAGATCCCCTGGAAAAGGAAAAGACTACCCACTCCAGTATTCTGGCCTGGAGAATTCCATGAGCTGTATAGTCCATGGGGTGGAAAAGAGTCAGACACAACTGAGCGACTTTCACTTTTCCTTCAGTACTCTTTCTGACGCTCTTTTTGCAGTTCAGTGCTTCCAAATGGAATCACTATCCTTTAGCCAGGATACTTTTAGTACCTTTTGCATGCAGATCTGCTGGTGACGAATTCTGCCAGTTTTTGCTTATTTATAACTCTTCTTTTTTCTTTCATCACTCTAAATATGTCATTGCATTATCTTTTGGCTTCCATAGTTTGTATTACAAAGTCAGCTATCAATTTTATTCCATAGTTTGTATTGCAAAGTCAGCTATCAGTTTTATCAATAAAATTGCTATAAAATTGCAATAAAATGCCTCCTTTGAAGGTAATATATCTTTATCTCTCTGGCTAATTTAAATATTTCCCTCTGTGTCTTTGATTTTTAGCATTTAGGCTATGCGTATTTTATCCTATCCAGCTTGAAGTTGAGCTTCTTGAATCTCTGTGTTAATGTTTTTGACAGTCTTGGAGTAATTTTGACTTTGTGTCTTCAAATACTTCTTGTGTTCTGTATTCTCTAATCCTTCTTTCTAGGGCTACCATGATACATATGTTAGACTATTTAACTATGTCTTATGTGTCTCTTACATTCTGTTGTGTCTTTTCCCCTCCCTTTTTCTCTCTCTGTATCAGTTTACAAACTTTTTATTGACCTTTTTCTTCCTTCACCAAATCCATCTTCTCCTCTGTCTCAGTTCAGTTCAGTCACTCAGTCGTGTCCGACTCTTTGCAACCCCATGAATCGCAGCACGCCAGGCCTCCCTGTCCATCACAAACTCCCAGAGTCCACCCAAACTCATGTCCATTGAGTCGGTGATGCCATCCAACCATCTCATCCTCTGTCCTCCCCTTCTCCTCCTGCCCTCAATCATTCCCAGCATCAGGGTCTTTTCAAATGTGTCAGCTCTTTGCATCAGGTGGCCAAAGTATTGGAGTTTCAGCTTTAGCATCAGTCCTCCCAATGAATATTTAGCACTGATTTCTTTTAGGATGGACTGGTTGGACCTCCTTGCAGTCCAAGGGACTTTCAAGAGTCTTCTCTAACACCACAGTTCAAAAGCATCAATTCTTCGGCGCCCAGCTTTCTTTACAATCCAACTCTCACATCCATACATGATCACTGGAAAAACCATAGCCTTGACTAGACGGACCTTTGTTGACAAAGTAATGTCTCTGCTTTTTAATATGCTGTCTAGTTTAAACCTATCCAATGAATTTTTATTTCCAGGTGTTATATATTTCAGTTCTAGACTACTTGATTCTCTTTATTTTAGATTCCAACTCTAGGTTGAAATCTTCTTTTCCTTCATTTGTCCATTTTCTCCTCAATTTTCTTCACCATATTTGTAATAATGATTTAAAGTCCTTGTCTACAAACTCCAACATATGAATTATCTGTGAGTCAAGTCCTCTTGTCTCTTTTGCTCTTTTGTTTATTGGTCATTTTTTTCCTGATTCTGAAGTTCTCATAATTCCTTACTGTATGCCATACATTTTATATATAAGAATTATTGAGATTAAGAATGATTTTATTTTCCCTCATAGATGGCTCTCACTTCCCTTTGTTAGCCAGACATGGTGAGGCGCTGATTACCTCAAAAACTGCAGTTGAGTTGGGTTGGTCTCGGTTTCAGTTTTATTGACCCGTCTATCTCTGTTTTTGTCCCTGCTTCCTGATATGACCACCCTCAGCTTTTGACTGAGAGCCAGGCAGGGTTCTATCTTCTTATCCCTTGAATGTGGAGGATTTTATAACTGCCCTTTGGAGTTTTGAGTTTGAGTCTTTATTCTCTTACATTATATAGCTCCAGACTTTGGAGGAGATTGTCAGCTATTCGTTGTAGTCTCCTCCCTCTCGTATTTACTTCTAAGCACCGCCAAACTTCAGATTTCACTGCCATTCCAGCCATACCTCACCCCAGCTGTCCATACAGCCAGTGTTAAGCAAATGTCCTTTGGAGAAAATCGGCTACATGTTTGGGGTCCCTCAGGGTTTCAGCTTGTCATGCCAGCTCATGCAACTATCAGGAAATCCACTTGTTTCTCTTTTCCCTGGTAAAGTTTCAAATAGGTAGAGTTTCTCTGCCTATACCAAGCCTTTGCTTAATCTTATGGTCAGAATCAGCAAAAGCCCCTATAGAGACGAAAGTGCTTCATCTTGGAAAGACACTTCCCTCCTTCGAGTTTTATTTCAATGAGATGTTGTTGCTTCCATAGATCTCCAATGACTATAAAAATATGTTCTTGATGTGTATCCTTTTCCCCACCTAGTTGTTGTAGCAGGAGGGATGGCTCCCTAGTAGACTATTGCATCTTACTTGGAAGCTCAAGTTTCCCCTGACATTGAATATTCTTCTACAATTTAAATGGTTACATAGCTTTCCAACAATTAGAATACATTTTGTTCCATGTTTTATTTTCTAATATTTTTGGAAATTTAGGAAGTAGTTTTTCATCTTGTAACAAATATTCTTATAACCAAATGTCTGGTTACATTTTGTTGTTGTTGATTAGTCACCAAGTCGTGTCCAACTCTTTGTGACCACGTGCACTGTGGCATGCCAGGCTCCTCTGTCCTTCACTGTCTCCCAGAGTTTGCTCAGATTCATGTCCATTGAGTCGGTGTTGCCATCTAACCATCTCATCCTCTGTCACCCCCTTTTCATTTTGCCTTTGATCTCTCCCAGCATCAGGGTGTTTTCCAGCGATTCTGCTGTTTGTATCAGGTGACCAAAGTTTTGGAGCTTCAGCTTCAGCACTAGTCCTTCCAATGAATATTCAGGGTTGGTTTCCTTTAGGATTTGCTGGTTTGATCTCCCTGCAGTCCAAGGGACTCTCAAGAGCCTTCTCCAATGCCACAGTTCAAAAGCATCAGTTCTTCAGCACTCAGCCTTCTCTGTGGTCCAGCTCTCACATCCGTACATGACTACTGGAAAAACCACAGCTTTGACTGTATGGACCTTTGTTGGCAAAGTCATGTCTCTGCTTTTTAATACACTGTCTAGGTTTGTTAGAGCTTTCCTTCCAAGGAGCAAGCATCTTTTAATTTCATGGCTGCAGGCACCGTCCACAGTGATTTTGGAGCCCAAGAAAATAAAATCTGTCACTGCTTCTACTTTTTCCCCTTTTATTTGCCATGAAGCAATGGAACTAGATGTCATGATCTTTGTTTTTTTAATGCTGACTTTCAAACCAGGTTTTTCAGTCTCCTCTTTCACCCTCATCAAGAAAGAGGCTGTTTAGTTCCTCTTTGCTTTCTGCCATTAGAGTGGTATCATCTGCATATCTGAGGCTGTTGATATTTCTTCTGGCAATCTTGAGTCCAGCATGTGATTCATCCAGACTGGCATTTCTCATGATATACTCTGCATATAAGTTAAATAAGAAGGGTGACAGTTTTTCCAATTTTGAACCAGTCAGTTGTTCCATGTCTGATTCTAACTGTTGCTTTTTGTCTTGCATGCAGGTTTCTCAGGAGACAGATTAGGTGGTCTGGTATTCATATTTAATGCTTTTTCTTAGTGTAAATCCATAGATATGGAAATATTGTGTCAATAGGTATGCATTGCTTTTTATTGACATTTTACAATTTTTGATAGATATTCAAAAATTTCTCCCAAGAAATAGTATATTAATTTACTTTTCAATGTGTGAGAATTCCTACTTCCTTAAGACTTTCTCCTCAATATGCATCCTATTATGAAGTGTTCTGAGCCATAGAAAATGTAAATTATTAATTTATTGGCATCTATATTTTGCTTAAAATGTTTTAAATTGTATTGTTTTTGGTAACAGAAAAACAGATCTAAGCCCATTTAATTTTTTCAGTTTGGTTAGTTTGGCACATAGGAAGTACTTACCAGTATTTATTGAATGATTTAGGATTATCTTGCTTTTTGCATCTTCCTTTGAATATATTAAGAGAATTTTTCCATGGTTTTTTCTTTCAGTAAAAATGAAAAATTTATTTGTTGAAAGATATTTCATATATTGATATGAATTGGCAGAAAGTATAAATTACTGGTAGAAAGAAAGGTATTAACTCCTTTCTTCTGCTATATCTTTTTTATTTGGACTTTCTACTTGCCTCTGAGAAAACACAAAGACCTTTGGATTTTGTATGAGTCTAAAACTTATAAATCATGTCTTTCCTTGATATGACCTGCTTTGGATATCAGCAAACTGGGTTACATGGTTTTTCCGTTTTAGATTTGGTAAACTCCTGTACTTCTGGAGAGAAGAGAAATTCTTAATCATCATCAGTGATGCAGTTGAAAATATTTTTTTCTTATTCCACATGCAAAACTGTTCAAGCCAACTAGTTAAAGTTAATACTTGTTTGGGTTTTGTTTCTTCTCAGAGATACTTTTCCTGATTAAAAAGTAAGACCCTTAAAAGGGCACATGATTCTCAGTATTCAGAAAATATGTACTTATCCTTTTCCTTTGAAGTTTACCTTACCATTTTAAAGTACAGAAAATTTCAAGTATGTATAATAGCCGAGAATATACTCTAACGTACGCCATTGTGCCCGTGGCCATTTTTGCAATTCCCATCTTTCATTTTTAGTTAATGATTTTAATAAAAATGCTTTTGTCTTGAAATTTTAATGTTTTTCCCTAAGTATCTCTTTATTGTATCATTAAATGTTTATTCACTAGGTATTTAGTCTTATCTTTTTCTCAATCTGGTTTTTTAAAGTAGAGATTTGATTTTTCATGTTTGTCTCAGTTTTTATTAGTTACTAGGCCATTTATGTTAATTTTGTTCTTCTTCATGCTCTTAAATGAAATAATACTGAGTATTATTGCCTGTTAAATGATGTATATGAGGGGACCCTTGAACAGAACCTATGAAGTGTTACCTTGAAAATATAGTGGATGCACAAGCGCTGAAGACTTTTCAAATGTTGAAGTATTTTTAAAGGTAGATAGATTCACGCACATCCAGAAAATGGTTCTCATTCTCTTTGAGTGAAAACTAGTATGCACAAGCACCATCTCTGTTTTCCTAATTTCTTATTGCAATTGACATTCTTTATTGTGTTTCTATATCACTCTTATGAAAGTGATTGTTTCAGTATGTTATGTAGATAATATTCCTGACTGCTTTGTGTATTGTTTTTACTTTGTTTACTTATAAAACTTTTCAAAAAACCACTTAACAAATAGGCACAGGGTTCTTATCTTTAAATTTTCACTGTTTATAAATGCTTGCACACACACACATACATTCTCTCACATTTCGGGAAGACTGTTGAAGAGAGGATTTTTTTAAAGACTGGGGCTGCTATGGTGAGGCTGAGTTAAGTGGGGGGAATGCCATGTTGCTGAGGGTGAGGGTATGCAGTTACTTAAGCATTAAATCCTAATAGCACACTAGATTCTGGGGTGAAGGCCAGTGGAATATTTTTACTTGCTCAGGCCTTGGAGTTATGCAAACAGAAGCTATTGCAAACTCAGAGTTTCATGATTGAGAAAGTAAACTTGTACATTTATGGGTTGTTTTTTTTTTTATAGGTTCAAAAAGGCATTTGAATCAGAGCCAACACTACAGTCAGGAATTAATTATGCGGTCCTCCTCCTGGCATCTGGGCACCAGTTTGAATCTTCCTTTGAGCTCCGAAAAGTTGGTAATTACAGCTTGATGTTTTACACGGAATCAAGAAAGTGGATCCAACTCAGTGCAAAGAAAAAGGATCTTTCATAGATAGCTCCTTTGCTTTCTGTCTCATCTGACTTCCTGAAGAAAAAAAAAACAATTATATCTCCCTATTTAATGTTTCATGCTACTGTGCAGTATCTTAATATTGGGATGTAATTAGGTTTTTAATTTATTTCACCTGATTCTAAAAATCCCCTAGTTGATATTTTTTTATTCCCTCCCAGTGTGTGTGTTAGTCTTTCAGTCCTGTCCAACTCTTGGCGACCACATATATTGTAGCCCGCCAGGCTCTTCTATCCATGGGATTCTCCAGATAAGAATACTGGAGTGCATTGCCATTTCCTTCTCCAGGGGTTTTTCCAGACCCAGGGATCCAACCCGGGTCTCCTGCACCATAGGCAGACAGTCTTTGCCTGCTAAGTCACCAGGGAAGCCCATTCCTTCTCAAACTCACATTAGAAATGGGGCTCTGCATTTAGCCCACAACTCCCAAATAAAGTAGTGTTCTTTGGAACATCAGGAAAGTTTCCTATTTTAGATTAATTTTGTTTTCCTGATGCTTAAGAAAAAAGAGGGAAAGAAAGACTTCTGATCCTCCCTGTTTCTGTTTTTCATGCACACCTGCCCTACGACTTCAGCATGTTACTGGTGGAGCCTCCCAAGACCCTAGAACAACAGGTCAAGCAGATGGAGACTTGGCAGTGACTGGTCTCCTCAGAGACCATCTCTGAATTGTAGCCATTGATAGAACGTGCTTTTGTCCCTTTTATCAGTGGACATCGTCTCAGATGCTGACCCTTCTTTGGAATTTTTAAAGATTAGGACATCTTAAGTGAATAACTTTTGTGTGATTTCCTTAGTTCTTGCTTTGATAATGTTTTTAAGGTTCTAGATACTGAATACTGTGTAAGGTAGTCAAATTTTTCTCTCTTGAATGTCGAACTGTCTTATTGCAGAGAACCTTTCTAACTCTCATAGGAATTTTTACTACAGACACAGAAATATTTTTCCATGGTTTTTGTAGAGGAAAAAAAAAAATGATCTTAGTAAAGCTGTGAATTCTATGTAGATGAAACTTTTCCTTCAAGATTTCTAACTGGAGAATGTTTTTAATCTTTCATAAAGAAAAAATGAGCCCTGGCTGTTTTTTTACACTATTTGGGAAGCACTAATTAAATAACCGTATGTGATATTCTGGGAAATCTTTGAAGGCAAGTAAAGTTTGAGTATTAAATTCTTTTTAAAAGCCCAGACTAAAAGAATGATACAATGTTTGTCGCTGCTGGATTGCAGTGGTATTCAATGCACAAAGTTTTATTTGAATTCATTTTTTTTTAGCTGGAAAATGAAATCAGAAAAAATACACTGCACTGTGTACTTTCCAGAAATTATCATCATAATAAAATTCTCCATCTAACGTTATTTTTAAAACTCTGTACTGATCTTTACATATTGAGCTTCCCTGGTAGCTCAGTTGGTAAAGAATCTTCGTGCAATGCAGGAGACCAAATTCAATCCCTGGGTTGGGAGAGATCCCCTGGAGAAGGAAATGGCAACCCACTCCAGTATTCTTGCCTGGGAAATACCATGGACAGAGGAGCCTGGTGGGCTGCAGACTATGGGGTCACTGTATTAGTGATCTAAAATGACTTGTATTACTCTGTTCTTGAACTTGAGGTTGAAGCCTCCAGATCATTACAGAAATTGACATTGATTTGCATGTGTAGGTAGAGCAGTAACATAGTGGTTTGAAATGTACCTGTTCTAAACTCTCTTTTTTAAGTTAAATGTAGATTAAGATGGTCAGCACTCTTCTAAGGGAGTAGATCTTAAATGTTCTCACGACTAAAAGAAATGGAAATTATATGACATGATGGAGGTGTTAGCTAATGCTATAGTGGTGATCATTTTGCCAGATACAAGTGTATCAAATCAACACACTGCATATCTTAAACTTATATAATGTTCTGTCAATTATGTCTTTGAAGAACTGGAGGGAAAAAAGGATGGTCAGCACTCTGAGGTTTGAGGAACTGTGATTAATGGAACTTTGTAAAGGAAACACACTTCAGCTTTTTCCAGGAAGAGCTCATTCATAATACATGTTGAACAAGTATTTGAAAGCATAGGAAGTTGAATTTTTAATTTGGAAATTGCAAAACTTGCACAGACTTAAAATATGACTTGACAATGAATTTTTATTTCCCATAAAAGCTAAATTTTAGGCTTCTAAAATACTGTGATATATACTATAAAACGTATGTCCTTAAGTAACTGAAAGGGGGCTTCCCAGGTGGCTCAGTGGTAAAGAATTCGCCTGCCAATGCAGGAGACGTGGGTTCTATCCCTGGGTCATCCTCTGGAGAAGGAAATGGCATCTCACTCCAGTATTCTTTTCTTTTTTTTTCCCCCATTTATTTTTATTAGTTGGAGGCTAATTACTTTACAGTATTGTAGTGGTTTTTGCCATACATTGACATGAATCAGCCATGGATTTACATGTGTTCCCCATCCTGATCCCCCCTCCCGCCTCCCTCTCCATCCCATTCCTCTGGGTCTTCCCAGTGCACCAGCCCTGAGCCTGGGCATACACACTGAGGAAACCAGATCTGAAAGAGACATGTGTACCCCAGTGTTCATCGCAGCACTGTTTATAATAGCCAGGACATGGAAGCAACCTAGATGCCCATCAGCAGACAAATGGATAAGGAAGTTGTGGTACATATACACTATGGAATATGACTCAGCCACTAAAAAGAATTCATTTGAATCAGTTCTAATGAGATGGATGGAACTGGAGCCCATTATACAGAGTGAAGTAAGCCAGAAAGATAAAGACCAGTTCACTCCAGTATTCTTGCCTGGGAAATCCCATGGACAGAGGAGCCTGAAGGGCTAAAGTCCATGGGCTCGCAAAAGAGGCAGACACAACTTAACGACTAAACAACGACAATACTAAAAGGCAGTTAAAGCTCACTAACTTAGATTCTACTTGTAAATTATGCTAATAAATATAGGTTGACCTAAAGTTAGCGTTTATATGGTAAAATAGGATTAAAGGGATTTTCAGGGAGAAACAGGTTGATTAAATAAATGAATATTGTAACATAATAATTGCATTAATTAAAGTATTTAACTTACTAATTAACAACATATTTGAGATAATTTTAAAGATATGTAGTTGCATTCTTTTTTAAATCATAACTCAGTTCTTAAGTTCTGATAGTATTCATTTTTCTTTATGAAATCTTTTCTTTAGATGTATTTTGAAATTTACACTTATAAAGGGTAAACAACAATAATTAAGATGTCATAAGATGATTATTAAGCCTGAAGCTTTTCAAACATATTATCTTAAGTTTAAGAATTCTAATGTTAAGAATAGTTCTTAACTGTTGTAATCTGTTAACCAAAGACTGTTAATTCTAGTTGTGTGTTTGTTTGAGGTTATGGCTAATTGTTTCATGATGTGTGTTTTCAGTATCCCAGTTTTTGAATAATCATTGGTGTTTCTACTGTTTAGAACTAGGATTTGGAAACAATCGCATCTTTTATCTTTATCCTTTTTTCAGCTTCACAAGACTTAAAATTAATAATCAAGCTTTAGTTAAATAAAAGATGTTTCTCCTGTGTTCTGTGGAATTTTCAGCAATGAGACACTATGAGATGATGATGTAGTAAGAGAACAGTGTGATTGGAATTGAGACAAACCACTATTTGAATCTTATTTTCAGGGAGCCATGAAAATAAAATTTGTGTTACTGAATATAAAAATTCATGACTCTAAAAGGATAATCAAGAAAAAGAAATCAAAACAAAAATAAAATCCATCACCAACCACCAATTCATTTGCCGTCTATGGAGGTGACCAAATTCTCAGAAAATTTAAAATGATAGGGAATAAAGTACAGTACTTTTCCTTCCTTTTAAAGCAATACTATAGTTCATCCCTGGAGAAGGAAATGGCAACCCACTCCAGTATTCTTGCCTGGAGAATCCCATGGACAGAGGAGCCTGGTGGGCTACAGTCCATGGGGTCGCAGAGTCAGACCTGATTGAGTAGAGCATAGATCAGCCAGTTGAGGAGGTAAAGCTCTTCTTAAGATATGCTACATACTAACTGTATAATCTTAAGAATGTATTCTTCAAAAGAATGCTAGCTGATAAAGTAGAAGGACTGATAAAACTGATAATGATAGTGATGCTAAAATAATAATTCTGACAAGGATCATCAATAGAACTAACACCATTAGGATGTTTTTTTTTAAATTTTCATTTGCCATATTTACATGAAACCCAGGTTCACCCACAAATTGCTTATCAATCACAAAGGAACAATGCACCCGTACAATTCATTGTATATATCCCCTCCAGGGGTCCAGGCGTCGGTGATCCTCCCAGCATGGCTTGATGGCTGGACATTTGCCAGCTGATACAGAGAATGTGAAATAAGCAGCATCTCCTGTGAAATGTTGCTGTGTTCAGTCGCCCAGGCATGTCCAACTCTTTGCGACTCTACGGACTGCTGCATGCCAGGCTTCCCTGTCCTTCACTATCTACAGGAGTTTGCTCAAAGTCATGTCCATTGAATCAGTAATGCCATACAACAATCTCATCCTCTGTCACCCCCTTCTCCTCCTGCCCTCAGTCCTGTGAAATAGTCTCACTAAAAATGTTTAACCCAAGCCTTAAGATTTAACAGTCAGTTAATAGAACCACAGTTGGATAGAGAAATAAGTCAGACAACACCAAGAAATGCTATCAGCCAGATCCAGAAGGTGAAAACATTCTACAGGACTCCCTGCCTGGTCTCTTCAAAAAGTCAATGTCATGGAGAAAAGTGTGGGTGGATTGGTTAGGTTAAAAGACATTTCAGTTCAGTTCAGTCACTCAGTGTGTCTGACTCTTTGCGATCCCATGAACCACAGCACACCAGGCCTCCCTGTCCATCACCAAGTCCCGGAGTCCACCCAAACCCATGACCACTGAGTTGGTGATGCCATCCAACCATCTCATCCTGTGTTGTCCCCTTCTCCTCCTGCCTCAATCTTTCCCAGCATTAGAGTCTTTTCAAATGAGTCAGCTCATTAGAGACATTAAAAAAAAAATGCAATTAATGATCCCCGTTTGGATTCCAGTTTGAAAAAACAGAGAACAACAACAACAAAAAGCTATTCAGTTCAGTCGCTCAGTCGTGTCTAACTCTTTGCAACCCCATGGACTGCAGCATGCCAGGCTTCTCTGTCCATCACCAACTCCCAGAACTTGCTCAAACTCATGTCTGTCGCGTCAGTGATGCCATCCAACCATCTCATCCTCTGTCGTCCCCTTCTCCTCCTGCCTTCAATCTTTCCCAGCATCAGTCTTTTCCAGTGAATCAGTTCTTTGTGTCAGGTGGCCAAAGAAATTTGGGGAATGATCAGGGAATTTGAATCAGGACCAGATATTAAATAATATGAAAAAAAATAATATGAGAGAATTATTATTATTTTTATTAGGTGCAATAATCAAATGCGGCTCCCCTTGTAGCTCAGTCAGTAAAGAATCTGCCTGCAATGTAGGAGATTCAGGTTCGATTCCTGGGTTGGGAAGATCCCCTGGAGAAGGAAATGGCAACCCACTCCAATATTCTTGCCTGGAGAATCCCATGAACAAAGGAACCTGGAGGACTATAGTCCATGGGGTCGCAGGAGTTGGACACAACTAAACCGACTAAACCGCCACCACCAAGGATTTGGGAACATGAAATCAGTTACTAAAAATATCTAACTATCTGAAGACCTGTTCCACCAATTTCCCTGGAGCACAGGTGCCTCACTGTCCACCCTGAATTCCCCTCAGGGGGTGTTGAAGCTCAGCAGCACAGGCTTCAGACTCCACAGAGGCAGATGTCAGATGCCCTTGTTCAATTGCTGACATGTGTTCAAAAAAATGATCAAGTAGAATGAGTAGGAGAATTCTTCTACTATGACACAATATTTAAGGGTGAAATATGTAAGTTTATTTGAAATGGTTCAGCCGAAGTATTCAGGGAGATGAGGCAATAGCAAAATGCTAGCAGCTGTTGAAAATGTGATCATTATGGTATTTTTCTACTTTGATGTATGCTTGGAATTCATCACAATGGAAAGTTATACTGGTAACAATCTAACCTCCACCGGGGCTGTGCGACCTTCAACAAGTTGCTCAACATCTCTCAGCATTTTTTTTCCATCATTGCCAAAGGGACTAATCTTTAACTGATTGTGGTGGTGTTATTTTCAGTCACTCAGGTGAGTCTGACTCTTTGCGACCCCATCGACTGCAGCACGCCAGGCTTCCCTGTCCTTCACCATCTCCCAGAGCTTGCTCAAACTCATGTCCATTGAGTCGGTAATGCCATCCAGCCATCTCATCCTCTGTCATCCCCTTCTCCTCCTGGCTTCAATCTTTCCAGGCATCAGGGTCTTTTCTAATGAATTGGCTCTTCCCATCAGGTGGCTGAAGTATTGGAGCTTCAGCTTCAACATCAGTCCTTCCAATGAATATTCAGGGTTGATATCCTTTAGGATTGACTGGTTGGATCTCCTTGCAGTCCAAGGGACTCTCAAGAGTCTTCTGCAACACTACAGTTCAAAAGCATCAGTTCTTTGGTGCTCAGCCTTCTTTATGATCCAACTGTCACATCCATACATGACTACTGGAAAAACCATAGCTTTGACTATACAGACGTTTGTCAGCAAAGCAGTGTCCCTTCTTTTAATACATTGTCTAGGTTTGTCATAGCTTCTTCCAAGAAGTAAGTGTTTTTTAATTTCATGACTGTGGTCACCATCCGCAGTGATTTTGGAGCCCAAGAAAATAAAGTCTGTCACTGTTTCCATTGTTTCCCCATCTATTTGCTATGAAGTGATGGGACTGGATGCCATGACCTTCGGTTTTTATATGTTGAGCTTTAAGCCAGCTTTTTCACTCTCTTCTTTCACTTTCATCAAGAGGCTCTTTAGTTCCTCTTTGCTTTCTGCCATTAGGGTAGTGTCATCTGCATAACTGAGGTTATTGATATTTCTCTTGGCAATCTTGAGTTCAGCTTGTGCTTTATCCAGCTCAGCATTTCCCATGATATACTCTGTGTATAAGCTAAATAAGCAGGGTGACAATATACAGCCTTGATATAATCCTTTCCCAATTTTGAGCTAGTCCATTATTCCATATCCAGTTCTAACTGTTGTTTCTTGACCTGGATACAGGTTTCTCAGATAGCAGGTAAGGTGGTCTGGTATTCCCGTCTCAGAATTTTCTACAGTTTGTTGTGATCCACACAGTCAAAGGCTTTAGTGTAGTCAATGAAGCAGAAGTAGATGTTTTTCTGGAATTCCCTTGCTTTTTCTATGATCCAACAGATGTTGGAAACTTGTTCTCTGGTTCGTCTGTGTTTTCTAAATCCAGCTTGAACATCTGGAAGTTCTTGGTTCATGTACTGTTGAAGCTTAGCTTGGGGAATTTTGAGCATTACCTTGCTAGCATGTGAAATGAGTGCAATTGTGTGGTAGTTTGAATATTCTTTGACGTTGCCTTTCTTTGGGATTGGAATGAAAACTGATCTTTCCCAGTCCTGTGGCCGCTGCTGAGTTTTCCAAATCTGCTGGCATATTGAGTGCAGCACTTTCACAGCCTCATCTTTTAGGATTTGAAAGAGCTCAGCTGGAATTCCATCACCTCCACTGGCTTTGTTCATAGTGATGCTTCCTAAGGCCCACTTGACTTCACACTCCAGGATGCCTGCTTCTAAGTGAGTGATCACACCATCGTGATTATCTGGGTCATGAAGACCTTTTCTGTCTAGTTCTGTGTATTCTTGCCACCTGTTCTTAGTATCTTGTGTTTCTGTTAGGTCCATACTGTTTCTGTCCTTTATTGTGCCCATCTCTGCATGAAATGTTCCCTTGGCATCTCTAACTTGTGCTGTTGTCTGGGTTGGAAAGAGTTACCTTCTCAGTGTGCATTGCTAGTGCTAGGCATATAATGAGAGTTCAATAAAAAGGTCCTACCTTTCTCTGTTAAATAGCTGCTGCAAAATATAAAAACTATGATAGAAACTAAACTATTAAAAAAAATCTTCAATTCTTAGAAGTCAACCAGGTCTAATTAGAGCATTGTCAACATTTAACTTGCCTGAACAGATGATTGAATCAAAGAACTGGTATTTAAAACAGCAATGACATGCTGTTAATTGCTTATAAATTTTGCCAAATTTTTTTAAATAGTGAAAAATAGCCGGATAGCAAGGACTTGGTAAAAAGATAGAATCATCCATCAGCAATAGTGCTTTAATAATTTGGCTCTAGTGATCAAAAACCTTAAAAGTGCTATAGCCTGGGACCAAGCATCATACTACCTCTGAGACTCTATCCAGTGGAGATAATCCTAGTTATGAAACAAATATTATGTACTAAGATACTTATTCCTCTCTTCCTTGGATGTGTGGGTGGAGAGGGCTTGGAGATCCTAAATATAGAAAATTAGAGCCATATTCTTAACTCCAAACTCAAAAGAGTACTATCTCATGTAGAAACACGTTTCATACATCATGTGGAAAAAACATAAATGTTAATTCATAAAAGATATATAAAATATGAAGAGAGTCAATCTTAAAGGTTTAAAAAAAAGCATGTTTCCTTTTGTTCTCCATTACACTGGCAAAGATGTAATATTATCTATAATGTGTGCTCAGCCACTCAGTCCTGTCCGACTCGTTTCGACCCCGTGGACTGTAGCCTGCCAGGCTCCTCTGTCCATGCAATTTTCCAGGCAATAATACTGGAGTGGGTTGCCATTTCCTATTCCAAAGGATAGTCCCCACCCAGGGATCAAACCCACATATCTTGTGTCTCCTGCATTGACTAGCAGATTCTTTACCACTGTGCAACCTGGGAAGCCCACTACCCATAATATCAACACTAAAATGAGCATATCTCTATCCCCAACAAGTCCAAGTTGAGGATTTTATTACAAAGAAATAATTGAACAAGTGCACAAAGCTATGTGTACAAGAGTATTTATAGTAATAAAAAGCAGCTACCATCTGCATTTGGGTAAACAAACCATGACCCATCTGTATACTAAAATACTATTTGCCATTCAACAAAAAATACATTTTGTCCAAATGCTGAATGATTCAGAGTCGCATCATGTGACCAAATTATGCTAAGGCCAAAGTTAAGATGACCCTCATAGAGTAAACTTCTGGCATGCAAGAATAAATCTAAATTTTAATTTTAAAGCTAATATAATTTTACTGTTAAACACTTTCATAGTCCCTCTTTAAATGTTTAAATGGTCTGATGCTACCTTAGTCCTACATTCTTTGTTCTGAAAGTATGAAACAAAAAAAAGAAATACTCATTTTCAACTGAGGTTGACAGACACACATTTTTAGTATCTAATTTCCCCCCTACACTTTCTTCTTCCATTTATATTTGTTGTTTTTTTTTCTGTTCAGATAGGATATCGTAGATGTTGTTGCATACACGTGCAGTTTTTTTCCATGTCATGAAATTTTAAGGTGGCAAAGCTGTTCTCTTTTTAAATTATCATCACAAAATGTGAAGAATTCCCAAATGGACTTTTTCCTAAAATACTCATGGCTTAAGTGGAATTATATAATAAAAAGCAGCATAAGACTTTTTAAAGGTTGTTTCGTTTCATTAAAGCAAAAAAAAAAAAGGTAAATTCATGACTCTCAGAAAATATAAAAGATTCTATTTAATTCAGTGAACATGGAAACAGTAACTATGTCCTGTTTAAAGTGCGTTTAAGAAGCTGATGTGAGTCATTCAGTCACGTCTGATAGCGTGTGACCCCGTGGACTGTAGCCTGCCAGGCTCCTCTGTCCATGGAATTCTCCAGGCAAGCATGCTGGAGTAGGTAGCCATTCCCTTCTCCAGGGGATCTTCCTTGGAGATAAGGTAATCATAATTTAACAAAGAAATCTTACAATCAGATTTCTGAGTTTGATTTTTTTAAAAGCTAGTTTATAACCAGCCGGTTATAAATATTAGATATTGTTTCACTAGACAGAAATTATTTGGATATCTACTGAGCAAAACACAAATTCACAAGTAAACTTCTCTAAGTCTGAGATCATTTATTGTTGTTGTTTAGTGGCTAAGTCGTGACCAACTCTTTTGCGGCCCCATGCCTTGTAGCCCACCAGGCTTCTCTGTCATGGGGTTCCCCAGGCAAGAATACTGGAGTGAGTTGCCATTTCCTTCTCTAGGCAATCTTCTGACCCACGGAAGAAACCTGCATCTCCTACATCAGCAGGTGGATTCTTTACTACTGAGCCACCAAGGAAGCCCATATACCAACATATATAATAACTCTGGGATGATGTACATCAATGTGAAGTTGGCAGTTATTTGGAGCTTTTCAAATTGAAGGGAACTTATCAGTCTTTTTCTGTGTACCTTTCTGATTAGTCTTTTTTTCTTTTCTTTTACAATGAACTTAAGCCCTTTTAAGAATCAGAAACTTAACAAAGGTATTTTAATCTGAAAGGAAAAATGAAAGCTTGCTTTTTAATAAAGAAGTCAGCTCTGCCTGACTGTGGTGTGTTTGTAATGTTCTTTTTTCCTATTCATCTTCTAGGGGTGAAGCTAAGTAGCCTTCTTGGTAAAAAGGGAAACTTGGAAAAACTCCAGAGCTACTGGGAAGTTGGATTTTTCCTGGGGGCCAGTGTCCTGGCCAACGACCACTTGAGAGTCATTCAAGCATCTGAAAAGCTTTTTAAACTGAAGACACCTGCATGGTAATAGTAACCTGTTAGGTGTTTATAGAATTATTTTTTATAAAAGCTCCTATCACTTGTTTCTAAATGGTTAAATATGTTGGACTGACAACTAGATGGTTTTATTTGCTTAGAGACTGAAATGCACAATCTAGAGGAAAAAGTGACTGATGCTCATAAACAAAATGTTTTGATTGTAGGTTCTGATAACTTTAGACACAGGTGGTATCCGATGGCCGTCAAGCTCAGCCTTTCCGTCACACTGACCAACCCACCAGCTCAAGTTGGCCAGTATCTCCTACTTGATCATACACAGGCCTCCAATGTTACATGTGCGGCTCTGATCAGCAGATTCACAAGCTTCTATCTCAGCTTCCCGGTCTCTGCTCCAAACATGTGCCCTTCATGATCTAACCTCCCTCTTAGGACTCATATTCTTGAGTTGCACTTCTTTGTTACTTAGAGTTTCCTGACACTTTTAGATGTTTCATATATTATGTGTGTTTTTCTACTTTCAAATAGTTCTTGGGATGCACCCAAGTCTCATCACTATGGATGTAAGTAACTGGAAAGATGAAAACAAAATTCCATCTGCATTTGAGACTATTTTTAGTGCTAATTTTATTATGCATCTCATGTAATGATTGACTATTAGCTTTAAAGATTTTTAAAGGTTAACTGTGAGATATAGGGAACAAACATATGGACACCAGGGGGGAAAAAGGAGTGGGGTAAATTGGGAGATTGGAATTGACATATGTACGCTATTAATACCGTGTATAAAACAGATAATGAATGAGAACCTACTGTATAGCATAGAGAACTCTACTTAATGCTCTGTGGTAACCTAAATGGGAAGGAAATCCAAAAAAGAGGAGTATTTGTGTATGTGTAGCTGATTCACTTTGCTGTATGACAGAAACTGCCACAACATTGTAAAGCAACTATACTCCAATAAAAAATAAGAAAAATAAAGCTTACCTGTGATATCAAGAAAGGCTCAAAGCATCTCTGGACTCAGGCCACTGATGTTTTGTCCACCACAGTAGACGTTCGTGGCCTCTTACATCGTTTGGTCACATTCAGGTCTCCCTCATTAGCAAATGCTTCCCAGTATCACTCTCATAATGATCTTTCTAAAATGCATGTCTGAGCCTTCCCCTCCACTGAAATCTTTAAATCAGCATACTTTAATGACTCTTCACAGCCTAAGGGATAAAGTCCACCTCCTTGGTGTGGCAAAGAAGGTTTGCCCTCAGTCATTAAACCTCAGTCCTTGTCACACCCCTGGGTTTACACTGCCGTCTGTTTACACTGAACATGCAAGATTCTGGCTTTGTGCTGCTGCGTCTCACCACGCGATGGGCATCGTCTTCCAGCCCTCTCCTCCACCTGGGGAGCATTGGTGGGTCATGTCTGCTCCTAAATCCCACGCCAACCTAAGACCCTGCCCCTCAGCCAGACAGAAGATGGTGGATGTTGTTACATACACTTCTGTGTGTGACCCACTCATCTCCTGAAACTTTCTTCTTCCGTGTTTAGTCATATGTCTGCTGATACTACTCTATGACTTTTGTCAGTTTTATCTCCGTGAGTTAAAGCTCCATGGGCATTTATTTCATGGTGCTCAACGCCTTTTACATTTCTGTCTCCTTGGCCCTGCGTGCAGCTTGAGGACAGGGTTGTCCTGTCAGGAGCATGCTGACAGCAGGCATTCAGCAAATGACATGAAAATCAATGAACCAGTAAATGCACACACATCCCATGCGGTCAAATCGGTTGTTTCTTTATGACGACCATCCTGATATGAGGAGGAGGCTGGAGCGCAGATACAAAGAGTTTCAGTTAGAGGTCTCTTGGCCTTTGTTAACAAGAAAACAGGCATTATTTTGTGCAGTAGTGAAAACAACCACAAAACAATGTTTTGTTCCCATTAATTTAGTGTTAATTCCATGTGTGTAGTTTATACTTTACAAAGCGCTTGCATGCCCATTATCTCATGTAATTATCTTACTCCTCATATTTTCCTGACTTCTTCCTTCGAGGCACCATCTGTCTTGCAATTTAAGGATGTTCATATAATGCATATGAGTTGAGTTACTTCAGAGCAAAATAATATTTCTTATGATGGGTCTATTTAGAAAGACTTCCCAAGGGAACATATTTTAAAGCAAATGCATTAACACTTTCTTGAGTAGAATATAGGCATTACTTTATTTATTTTTTTAATTTTTAAGAAATTTATTATTATTTATTTATTGGGCCCCCTGCATTGTAAGTGCAGTGTCTTAGCCACTGGACCACCAGAGAAGTCACTAGGCATTACTTTAAAAGTCATGTTTTAAGTAGATGTTTTGCTCAGTCCAAGTTATGTAAGCTGTCTAAGCCTTAGTTTCCTCATCTTTATAATGGGGAAAAAATGGCCTACTTTATTGCATTTTTGTGAGTTTTAAATGAGATAACGTGATACTACATGATATGTAACAAAAAATGAATGAAGTTTGGTGACTTGGCTGGTATAATTATTAATGCCATGTTTAAATTACATTTACAGAGTAAGACTGGGATGTGTGGGAATAGGTAGTTCTAAATTTGCCTATTACAAATTTTATATCATTTAATTTTTAGGTACCTCAAGTCTATCGTAGAGACAATTTTGATATATAAGCATTTTGTGAAACTGACTTCGGAACAGCCTGTGGCCAAACAGGAACTTGTGGACTTCTGGATGGATTTCCTGGTCGAGGCCACAAAGACAGATGTCACCGTAGTTAGGTTTCCAGTAAGTACTCTTCACTTAACTCTAAGGACGTTTATGTTTTGTTTCCTTTATTTAAGGAACATCTTGCACTTGTGATTGTAACAGCATTAATGTGCTCCTTTTCATGCACAGCAAGTGAAGATGGTCATCTGGTTAAAATACTTACTTTCAACAAATTGGTTTGCTTTACCTTACTTTGAAAAATAACGGTCACAGTCAGAGAAATAAGATGCGTTTTCATGTTTTTGCCATGACACTTGGTAATTTCCTTTGATAATCTATGATGTGTGCTTTCCCAGGAAAAGATTATCTCTTAGCTCAAGAAGTCAAGATATCTCTTCAGATCAGATGAATGGGTGCTTTTAATTCATACTACAGTTTTGCTAACTTTGTCACCATCAATACCATCAACATTATTGTGGTGAAAAGTGTCAGGCTCCCCTGCATTGTTACTCCATCACTACCCCTTACTACCCATGTGGGTCAGAGTTAGATGTGGTGTTGCTTTTTACAGTGCTTTAGAGCAGGGATCCCCAACCTCTGGGATCTAATGCCTGATGATCTGAGGTGGAGCTGATGTAATAATCATAGAAATAAAGTGCACGATAGATGTAAATGTACTTGAATCATCCTGAAAGCTCCCCCCCTCCACCCCCCGCCCTACCACTTCATCCATGGAAAATGTGTCTTCCATGAAATTGGTCCCTGGTGCCAAAAAGGTTGGGGACCGCTGCTCTAGAGGATGGGAAATAATACTTCACAGGTTCTGGTCTGCAACTCACTATGCCTAGTTTCTATCAGATTGCGATATTTAAATGTATAACACACATACACACACTTTAAAAATACATTGTCCACCTTAACTGGTTCCACACCCATCCTGATAGTTCTTGGAAAATCATCCAAAGCGATGTAGCTATAGCATCCAATTCAAGAATTACTGGCAACAGACTGTATACACAGACTTCTTCCCACGTCAAAGTGATGCCAGAAATCTGTTTGAGCTCTGTAAGACTCAATCCTTCATACTCAGCGGTGGTGGCAACTCTTAATTCTTTTTATAAAATCTTGTTTTCTAGTGCTCATTGGTAGGATCAAATGTTTCATTTAATTAAATCTATCCCTGGCATTAACACATTTCTTTTGCTCTTGCTTCCAGAGGATGCCATAGCTCAGCAGGATCTTTCGTTGAAAAGCCTTTCAAACTATAACACTTCACTCTATTTTCTATCCTGGATAATGTGTAGCCTAGGAAAATACTTCTCTCAGAATGAGCTGGCAGCTGGCCTTTAGCTGGTGCTTTGATGATAGTAAATGTGGTCGTGAAAGAAGACAACACAAAGCTGAAGTATTTGATGGACTAAGAAAGTTGGCTATGAGAGGAAACCACTTATATTAGCGATTCTGAGCTAATTTAAATTACTTTAATATGAATTAGTTTGTCATAATGTGAATGTAAAAAAAAAAAAATCCAGAAAATAGTGAGAGAGAATTTAGGAGAATATAGGGGTGTGTGTGTGTGTGTTAGTTGTTCAGTCATGTCCGACTCTTTGCAGCCCCATGGACTGTAGCCTACCAGACCTCTCTGTCCCTGGACTTCTCCAGGCCAGAATACTGGAGTGGGCTGCCATTCCCTTCTTCAGGGGATCGTCCCAACCCAGGGACTGAACCCATGTCTCCTGCATTGCAGGCAGATTCTTTACTGCCTGAGCCACCAGGTAAGCTAGAATATAGGTGTATACTCCAGGAAAGAGAGGCTCTCTTAAGCAAGAAAGGGACTATAAGCTCCCCAGGCAAATATTAACTAATTTGATTCAATTAAAAGTTCAAATTTTTGGTCATCTTAAAAAAAAAAAAAACCCACCCTAAATATGGCAAATGCTAGAAAGGGAGAGAATATCTAACACTAACGCTGCAAAAGGATCAATGCACCCAATATGCAAAAACAAACAAACAAACAAAACAGCTCCCACAAACTGATAAGCAAAAGGAACAGAAAAATGGTCATAATCCATAGTTTTAACTGCTCTTGAACAATGAAAAGGATGGACAATTCATAACTGCCTTCTTTCAAAAACAGTAATCTCCTGAGCCAACTGGAGGCTACCATTTAAGATGTCAGTTTCAATCCCATTCATTCTGCTTCACTCACTGCCCTTTCTTACCCAGCCCACTCACTCCAACCAGGGAGTTTGTTGCCCACCTTCTATTGCGTAGAGAAAGGCAAGCTTCTAGAACCTGTGGGCCTATGTCAGTCACTGTAACTATTCATGTCCTTACAGTAGCGTCTTCTATAGCCCACACTTGTGAAGGCTGCATTAGGTCTTGATTGGGGTGATTACCTTGTCCTTCATTGGAAATGGGTTGACCAGGTAGCTTATATTAGAAAATATTATTTAATTGGTTCCCTTTAGCTCACTATCACATCCATTCTCATGCTTCCAAGAAATAGTGATGACTCTGGGCAAAAGAAAACAGACCAAAGTTTCTTTGGAAAATGAAGGATCCTACCATCATTTATTATTATTTGGGTTCAGTTTGATTCATTCTTTCTCCTCACCTCTCTTCAGTGTACGTTTTCTTTCCTTCCTACTTTGAAAAGCTAGGAGACCATCAACCCATCTGATAATGTCAGGTGAGAGGAAGAGGAAGTGGTACTTTCACGGTTTCTATAGGAGCTTAGTATGTGCCTCTGCTTAGTGTCTCCTCTTAGAGTCTGCAGGCCTTGCTGTCTTCCTTTATACTTCAGAATTTATCAGTTAATTGTAATGTTAATTGATATAAAAGACAAGAAACTGAAAGCAAGAAAACATATACTCCCAAGCGAGTTGTATTTAGCTGGTTTCATCAAATTGCATCCTTTTCTTGTCTTTAAACAGCCTTTCTGTGAGATCCACAAGGCATGCTACAAATTCCTCACATTTTGCCATTTCAACAGCAGTTCAGAGGGCTCAGCAAGCATTTGTTGTTGTTCGTTCGCTCACTCATGTCCAACTCTGCAATCCCATGGAATGCAGCACACCAGGCTTCCCTGTCCTTCATCTCCCAGAGCTTGCTCAAACTCATGTCCATTGAGTCAGTGATGACCTCCAACCATCTCATCCTCTGTTGTCCCCTTCTCCTCCTACCTTCAATCTTTCCCAGCATCGGGGTCTTTTCTAATGAACTGCGGAAGAGTGGCCAAAATATTGGAGCTTCAACTTCAGCATCAGTCCTTCCGATGAATATTCAGGGTTGATATCCTGTGGGATTGACTGGTTGGATCTCCTTGCAGTTCAAGGGACTCTCAAGAGTCTTCTCCAACACCACAGTTCAAAAGCATCAATTCTTTGGAGCTCAGCCTTCTTTATGGTCCAACTGTCACATCCATACATGACTACTGGAAAAACCATAGCCTTGACTAGACAGACGTTTATCAGCAAAGTAGTGTCCCTGCTTTTAATACATTGTCTAGGTTTGTCGTAGCTTTTCTTCCAAGGAACAAGTGTCTTTTCATTTCATGGCTGCAGTCACCATCTGCAGTGATTTTGGAGCCCAAGAAAATAAAGTCTGTCACTGTTTCCATTGTTTCCCCATCTATTTGCTATGAAGTGTTGGGACTGGATGCCGTGATCTTTGTTTTTTGAATGTTGAGTTTTAAGCCAGCTTTTTCACTCTCCTCTTTCACTTTCATCAAGAGGCTCTTTAGTTCCTCTTTGCTTTCTGCCATAAGGGTGGTGTCATCTGTGTATCTGAGGTTATTGATATTTCTCCTGGCAGTCTTGAGTTCAGCTTGTGATTCATCCATCTAAGCATTTCCCTTGAGTACCTTGAGGTACTCTGCATATAAGCTAAATAAGCAGGGTGACAATATGCAGCCTCAACGTACTCCTTTCCCAATTTGGAACCAGTCCACTGTTCATACTCGGTTCTAACTGTTGCTTCTTGACCTGCATACAGGTTTCTCAGCTGGCAGGTAAGGTGGCCTGGTATTCCCAACTCTTTAAGAATTTTCCACAGTTTGTTGTGATCCACACAGTCAAAGGCTTTAGCGTAGCCGATGAAGCAGAAATAGATGTTTTTCTGGAATTTCCTTGCTTTTTCTGTGATCCAACTGATGTTGGCAATTTGATCTCTGGTTCCTCTGCCTTTTCTAAATCCAGCTTGAACATCTGTAAGTTCTCGGTTCACATACTGTTGAAGCAATCATTAGACAATAATAATTGCAACCAGTTTTTTTTCCTTATCTCAAGATAGGTAATGCATAGTTTCGATTTTATCTGTTAGAACTATTTGAGACAACAGTAACGCCATCATTTAAGAAGATAGGAGATAACCTGTGCTGTGTTTTTCTAACGTTAGATAGCATGCTCACTTCTTTAGGGGACAAGGAAAGTTCTAGTCCTCAGTGGAGTGTCTTGGGTGCTGTTTTGGGAAACTATTTTATTCCCTATTATTTATTTTGATTTCACAAACACTGGGATACTCACATTTGAAAGCACTGTTTTTACCAAACTAAGATTGAAAAGTAATGATTTTCATATTAATCAGTGCCACTTAGTTCTCTGTTGATAGGAATTTGGACCTTGATTCACCCAGCATGTTTCTGAATCAGACTGTGTTCCCCAGCGAGCTCTTACTGTTTATTTGTGGCATATGCTATCTTATTTTCATCACCAGAGCCTGACCAAGAATTCTTTATGCCCTTAAGGTTTTTTTACCCTTGATTAAAGAAAATGTTGTCTTTCTCATCCCCTTTTTCTAATTCTCTGTACCTTAACTTGAATAAAAAGAGCTGTTCCATTTTCTCTGGTATTTTATTTTCTTCCCAAATATTCCTACTTAAGACCACACAGGAAATTTGAGCTGAGTAGGTGCCTTTAAGTGTCTGTACAAAAAGGTAATATCTGTAGCACCTTTGAAATCAAGGTAGGTGTGGCATTTCAGTGTTATTTGCTCCTAATATGATATGCTAGTAATAATGTAAACATTGTCCAGTCCTTTGATGGAGACTCTCATCCCACTTATCATATATCCTCAGATACTCTCCAAAGTAGGAGCTAGTTTTATTTCTCTCTTTTTCTCTCACAAAGCTAAATATATCATTATTGAAGATACTAGTTTTATCTTGGAGGCAGTGCAAAAACATTTTTATTATTTCATACAATTATGTCCATTTCTTTGGCTCATATATAAAACTCCTTCAATAATAGTAAAAATCTTTTCTCAATCCATTTACAAGGGTATGAAAACCATACTACTACATCTTTCTGATAAGGTGTGGCCACAAAAAAATGTAAAATAAACATGTGATAGTCTATAAATGGAATCTTATGTACATAGAATTATTTGTTCTTCTACCACACTGCTGCCTTGCTTTGACACATTTACATTTATAGAAATTGATTATGAGAAAAGAATCTGAAAAAGAATATGTATATGTATAACTGAATCACTTTGCTATACACCTGAAACGTTGTAAATCAACTATACTTCAATAAAAAAATTAAAATTAAAAAAATAAAAAAAGAGAAATACATTCTGTATTGATTGTAAATAAAATAAAAGCTTTTAAATGTGTGTGTGTGTGTGTATGTATATATATATATATATATATATATATATAAAATTAGTAGAGTCCCTGGGAATAGCGTAACCAACATAAGGACTTCAAAAATTTATTTCCAGTTTCTTTAGCAGTGAAAAGTGATGCATTATTGGAACTTATGGTAACTGTTTAACACCATGAATTGCTCAGAGGCCTCATAGGATAGCAAGAATCCGAAGTTAAAACAGTTTTACTCCAGCTTTGGACTAAGCCTTATGTGTTAACCTCTTGTGTCAGTGCAGGGTTGTTATAACAACTCTAAATGGCTTAAATCTTAAGTCAATAATACTAATTTCTTTGCCTTATGTTTTGAAGGTATTAATATTAGAACCAACCAAAATCTATCAACCTTCGTATTTGTCTATCAACAATGAAGTTGAGGAAAAGACAATATCTATTTGGCATGTGCTTCCTGATGACAAGGTAAATTGTGCAGTTATTAAGACAAGAGCATTAGTAGTGAAAGATCTGATACCTTTTGGCATTTATATATTCCAGCAAATGTCTGTGTTAGTTTAGAAGAAGTAGCTTCCTGTGTATTTATTTTGGCATAGATGTATTTAGTAATATAAAATTTGTTAAATTTTGGTTATGGATTTCACCCAATAAAATATAATTCTGCTGTTTGGATTTTTATTATAGATGGCATAGCCATCCAAAGGGCACTCAAAATGGCACTATTTTTTAAAAAATAATAATTTTATTTATTTATTTATTTTTGGCAGCAATTACTTGGGAGGTTGTTCGTGTTATATTAGGGAATTGTGATTTTGCAGTTTATAGTAAGAAATTTGATCTGGTCCCTATTTCTGGCACAGAGTTCCTAAAACCCTTGAAATTTCCTGAATGCTGAGATGACTTTTGTTATGTTATGTTGCTGAGGTAGTACCCCGAAAACACCTAAGGATGGAGCCTGGTTGCCAGGGAAACCAGCCAGTAGTTTGGAGGATTGAAACTGTCATTCCCATATCCTGACCTCTGGGAAGGGAGAAGGGCTGGAGGTTGAGTCATTGACCAATGACCAATGATTTAATCAAACATGCCTATGTAATGAAGGCTCCAGAAAAACCCAAAAGGATGGGGTTCAGAGAACTTCTGGGTTGGTGAATACTTGGGGATTTGGAAAGATGGGTATATGTGGAAAAGGCACGAAAGCTCCAAGACCTTTCTCCATACCTTGCCCTGTGCATCTCTTTCATCTGAGTGTTCCTTAATCATATTCATGTATAATAAGCTGGTAATCTAGTAAGTAAAATGTTTCTCTGAGTTCTGTGAGCTGCTCCAGTAAGTTAATTGAACTAACCTCCAACCCGTACTCCGCTTGGAGTCGTGGCATCATGACGAAATTGATCATAACTAATATAACTTTCTATATACATCTTATTAACCTTGTTTTTATAAAGCGCAGTTTTCTCTCTGCTGTGCTGAGTTGCTCAGTCGTGTCCTCTTTGCGACCCCATGGACTGGAGCCCACCAAGCTCCTCTGTCTATGAGGATTTTCCAGGCAAGAATACTGGTGTGGGTTGCTGTGCCCTCCTCCAGGGGATCCTCCCAACCCAGGGTTCGAACCCAGGTCTCCATTAGCAACTCAGTGGACATGAGTTTGAGTAAACTCCGGGAATTGGCAATGGACAGGGAAGCCTGGCGTGCTGCAGTCCATGGGGTCGCAAAAGTCAGACAGGACTGAGCGACTGAACTGAACTGAACTCCTGCGTTGCAGGTGAATCCCTTACCAGCAATGTAAAGTGTTTTCTTTACATTGTTTTAAAGTATATGCATACGCAGAAGTAGAGTAGTCATCCAGTTGAAACTACAGAATCTAAGAGATTAGAGACATGAAAATTGTTATCTGGGAGAGGAGATTTTCAAAAGCTTGATTAGAAAGAGCAGGGTTATCCAAGGACACTTAGAACAGACCGGGGCTAAAGGAATGAGTGATTAGCAAGTCCCAGAGAATGAGTAGAGAGCCAGAAGTTACTTGGAAGACAGAAAAAGAACAGAAAGTAAGCCAGGAATTTTTGGAAAATGAATACTATTTCCAGTTGTCATTATTTTTCTTTTTCTGGAGGTTCTGTGTTCAGTAGTTAGCCTTGTGTTGATTCTTTTATGTTTGTGACAACTGTAGAGACCATTTTTATGTTATGCTAAGAAATAAATATATTAGGACATAAATCACTGCCTTAAGTAGTTATAGACATAGGCTGTGAATTGTCCTGCTTCCATTTTTACTATCTTTTGATCAAGAAATATTACATTTGCTTTGTCCCCACTGCTTATTACCTTCAGTGTTAAATATGTCCCTTGTTAAAAATTTAAGCTTTTTAAAAATTGATCTGTTTCCATTTTAAATTAATGTCAATTTATTTGTTGTTCTATACATAAATGTCTATATTCATTATCCCTAGTTCTATCCATAGTGTGTTCATTACCACTGCCATTTTCTCTATTGTTTTATTTATTTATTTCATTTATTTTTATTAGTTGGAGGCTAATTACGTTACAATATTGTAGTGGTTTTTGCCATACATGGACATGAATCAGCCATGGATTTACATGTGTTCCCCATCCCGATCCCCCCTCCCACCTCCCTCCCCATCCCATCCCTCTGGGTCTTCCCAGTGCACCAGCCCCGAGCACTTGTCTCATGCATCCAACCTGGGCTGGCGATCTGTTTCACCCTTGATAATATACATGTTTCAATGCTACTCTCTCAGATCATTCCACTTTCACCTTAAATAGAAGTGATACAAATGGAATGAGGACAAGCAATGAAGATTACTTTGTTACTATTTTACTAGTTTTAAGCAACTGTAATAGCTATAATTAAATCAAATAAGCAACAGGTTTAATAGGTTTTAATGGTAAATAAGAAGTAGATTTTTCTTGGAAGGGTGTCATAAAATGTTTAAATTTTTCCTTTAAAAGTAGAACAACATAGTGTTGCTTTTTGTTGATTATATTTATTCCTTTACTCCCTCTCCCAGTCCTTTCATTCTAAAATGTGGGGTGAATAGTTTTATGAGCTAGTGTATAATTTATATTGCTACTTTCAAAACTTTAAGATCATTATACCAAGTCCCAAGAGTTAGGGACCCTGTGGTCAGGGACAAATTAATTGAAGTCCCAGTCTTTTAACAGTTCTTCCTGGTTGCTGCTTTAAAAAATTAGTGCTTGAAGAAAGTCTGCATGTGTACATGAAAGAAAAACCTAGATTGTGGAAGAGAGAAGTTATTTGCAAGATATTTAAAATCATTGTTATTTAGAATTCCCGTCCTTTGAAATTTGAAGCTAAGAATTTCTGGTCTATCTGGTGCAGGGTCCCAGTGGAGAAGTAAGTGTCACCCCGCTTCCCTTAGTCCAGCTCCGACCAGTGGCCACTCAGAGGAGACCCAGGAAACATATTAGGGGGATGTATTTACCCTAGGTTCTATATTTTGATAATATGATGCTCTCACCAATCAAGGAAGTTTTTGACTACAAAACTCCCAACTAAAAATCGCTTAAATAATAAGGAAACATTGTCTCCTATTACAAGAACTTCTGAGGTGGGTCATTGGGGGCTACTTTCAGTGGCTTAGCAGTGTCAGATTTCTGGCTGGCTTCTCTATGTGCTCTTGTTTTTTCTCTCATGGTCTTAAATAGCAGCACCAAGCATCACTCCATACAGATAGCATGCAAAGGAGGTCAGGGCCTTTCCCCGGGACCAAAAGTTACATCATGTGTCCATGCCTAAACCAATCACCAGCAAGGGAAATGGGTTTACCATGGCTAATTTAGGGAATCTGTTTCACCATCTCTAAACATTGCCACCTGCACCGGACCAACAAACGCTTTTTCTTAGCAAAGACGGAAGGGAATGGCTGTCGCCTGGGGAACCAACAGCGTCTGCCACAGTAGAATTGCTGCCGTGGTAAACAAAGAAAAAAGTCACTCATTCGTGTCCGATCTTTGCAGCCCCATGGACAGTTCTCCAGGCCAGAAAACTGGAGTAGCCTTACCCTTCTCCAGGGGATCTTCCCAACCCAGGGATCGAACCCAGGTCTCCCACATTGCAGGCAGATTCCTTACCAGCTGATCACCAGGGAAGCTGCCGTGTTATCTCAGTATTGACACTTTGTCTTCAGCCTTGCCCTAGCTGGGGCACAGCATCTGAGGCTAACCATTTCCAAGAAAATGGTGCTTGTGCAGATCAGGTTGAGTGTTGGTTTGGGGCTTTGGGGAATTAATTATCACTCCAGCACGGCCTCTGCTCTGCCCCTTTCCCCAGACTCCCAGAGGAGCCAGGAAACGTTTACCTCACCTGTTGGCTTTATGGCTCACCGGCGCCTCTGTGTGGTGAGTCCCCGTAGCAAAGGAGGTGAGGAGAGAGGACTCCTCATCCCACATCACTCCCATCTCGGGCCCTAGGCTTTGCACCACCGAAATGGAACATTCCCTGGCAGCACTCAGGGCCTTCCAGGAACCTAACATTCTGGAAATGCTCTACTTCTTTCCTACAGAACCAGCCCGGGCAATCTGGGAAATCTCTCTTTGGCTGCTCCCAGAACGGGGCTGATGGAGGATAGATTTTACCAGAGCTGTCTGGTCGGTGCTCGGCAGTGGCTGTGTCCCATCGCAGGTTGACACCCTGCTCAGCCGGCTCCGTGCTGAGCGCCCCCCTCGTGATCCGGGCTTGGCCTCAGAAAGCAGCTCAGTTGCAGGCTCCGAGGATAAGGCTGCATTGTGTGCAAGGAGTGTGCAGGTAACAGCTGCAGCTCTTGGCTCACATATTTTTAGAAGGTCACCTGAGGCCAGCAGGATTTAGAAGCCACTTTCCAAATTACCAGCTGAAGCTGCAGGCTGCTATTTTAATTTAAGTCCCTCTGTACTCTGGTTAAGAAAGCGGAGTTCCAGGAGTACCTTTCTGTGGTCCCCTCCCACTCTGGACCTCACATATAGCAACATTTGCTCTGTGTTAACTCAGGTCATATCCCCGTTACCCGACTGATGTGCACTGAAAGTAGTTTTTTAGTACATCAGCTCTGAGTTTGAGAGGATCTGTTTTTAAGATGCACGGTCCTAGCAGAGGACCAGGTGTTGTGGAGATAAATTGTGACTCTTCAAGTTGCTTTGGCCCAAAGGAAAGTTCTGGACCACCTTAGAGTCTCAGGCTTCGTTACTCACTTCACTAGCCCAGCCAAGACCTCAGCCTCTGGCAGTATTTTAAGTGGGTGGGTAAGAACTTGTTTCTCTGGTTCTTTTACATTTACAGAATTGGATTGCAATCAGAATTGACTACAGTATAGTACTTGATAAATTTAGACACATATATCAACTGCTTTATTTCCATAAAAATATTTATGTTGTTACTTCTATATTGTTGACAATAATATTTTTATAGGAAATATAAAATATTTTTATATTTTATATCTTTATAGGGAATGCCATCTATCTTGTCATTTATTTAATTTTGATACATATGAATTTAATACTGATTTTAACTCAGCTTTAGTAATAAACTCAGGAAATAAATTCCCACATTTAGTTTTCATCTTGGCCCTGCAAATCATTCATGCTTATCAAATGGTCATCAAATTTCTTATGCTCAAACTTTATTAGCATATTGAATTTTGCATAAATTAGGTCACACTTTATAGCAACGATGGACACTGTATACATGTGTCTTTACACATACATGGGCTTCCCTGGTGGTTCAGACTATAAAGAACCCGCCTGCAATGTGGGAGACCTGGGTTCGATCCCTGGGTTGGGAAGATCTCCTGGAGGAAGGCATGGCTACCCACTCCACTGTTCTGGCCTGGAGAATTCCATGGACAGAGGGGCCTGGCGGGCTAAGTCCATGGGGCTGCAGAGTCAGACATGACTGAGCGACTAACCACACATACACATACCTACTTGCTGTGCTATTTTCTGAAGAAATAAAAGCACCATTTTAGTTAGAAAGTATAACTAAAGATAATTCAGAAGTAATTATCTTTAAAACCTTGCAGAGATTTTGTTCAAATTAATGTTTTTCTTTCTCAGAAAAGAAATATCACTCAACTGTAGTAATTAAATTATTTTGATCAGGGGTTTTTTTACTCTAAAGAGGAAAGGCACAACAGTTAATGGGTTAATCTGCTAAAAGTCAAGTTTTAGAATTTAATGAGACTAATTCTCCTAGATTCTCTTGGAAGCTGTTTTATTGGAGTACAGAAATTATTAAGTACAGTAAACATCACCCTTGTGCCTTGAAAATGAACTACAGTTTCCGTCTGGATCGTTTGTCCTTGCAGAATTATGGGCTGGGAAAAATTACTCTGAGTATATTATAAATAATTAAATTACTGTTATGTTATTTCCATTTGGATGACTCAGCCTTTGTTGTTGTTGTTCTGTCCTTGTGTTCTAGAAAGGTATACACGAGTGGAATTTCAGTGCTTCTTCTGTCAGGGGTGTGAGGTAAGTCTTCTTCGTTTCGTTTACTTAGAAAACATTTTTCTAGAGCCTGAATGTCTTGAATAGGACTCATAGTCATGATTTAAAAACGCCAAGAACTTCAAGCACCCTCCTGTTGATGAAAATGCTCAGCCTTCTGCAGACTCACTATCTTCGTTACAAAAAGATTTGCAACAAAAGCTTCATGGACTCTGTAACTTGTCACCTACTTAAAATACGGTGACCGAGAGATAAGTGTGATTGTGGACCAGAGTCAAGGTAAGGAGAGAAGCAAGCTGTTGGAGGTCCCCTCCAGCTGGGGGAGCTGATGGTTTATGTTAGAGGATGATTTTTCTGGGGTTTTTTTGATATACCAGTAACTACTCTCTCTTTAGATGTATTGAAAACACATGTACCATCTACTGGATTGGGTCCTCTAGCTAATACTACCATGGTGAGATTATAGGAATTCATTTTTAAATGACTTTTCCTGAGATGTTTGTTCATCACATGTTCTTGAGGTTACTGTGGCTTCCTTCAGTTTGGACATTGCCATCATAATGCCCATGCCTGGCATTTAGAAATGAGACTTTTTCAGAGTCAAGAGCCCGTGGTTAAGTGTTTACAGAAGTTTATGAGAAACCAACTCTTGCCCATTTCAAACCAAATTAGTTGCATTTACTTCTGTTTGTCCCATATAAATAAAAATCCTGCAGACCAGTTATGCAATACTTTGTTGCTTTTGGCATAATGGTAATTGGTTTTGTTGGAGCATGAACTGGTGGAGTTGTCTGAGTCACTGATAATTGGAGTTTGCCTGGCAAAACCACCTGTTACCTTGTGAATGATGTGAACAGAGACAGGCCAGACTGACTCATTATATATTTTTCCAGTCCATGCCTTTTCAGATAAAGCATTACTCTCCTAATATTTAATTTTTAAGACCAGTCATTAGCAAGACACTGTTTATTGCTGCCTTTTTTAAGCCATCCATCTAGGAAAGTATGGTAAATATAAATTTCTCTTTGTCATATTTATTTTCCAATGAGTTAATTTTCTCTAACGAGGTATGGCATCACTCCACAGCCTTTGTTGTGACTGACGGTATCAACTTGGAATGATTATTTGTGGCTCCTGCCGACTTGTGTGTTGAGAAACTTGAGTTCCAGTGCGTGGCTTCAAAGAGATCTAACTTTTCTTGGCCTCCTCCTCTATAAATAGAAGACAAACTATAGAAAAAAATCCAGCTGTCAGCAGTTTATCTTGCATCAGCTCATTTGGCATTTATTGAACGCCAGCTATTTGTCAAATGTTGAGTCCTGTTCTGCTAAGGATACAAAAATGACTAAGACCTGAACTCTTCCCTTGAAGCACTCACAACCCAGCAGGCCAATAGACATTTAAAAGCTAATGACAGTACAGTGTGAAATTAGCAGAAGTATGTTCAAAGACCAGAGAGACAAGAGGAAATCTTTCTGTTTCAGGTAGAAGCAGCGAAGTAAGATGGAGTAAGGTCTAAGCTGGGCCTTCAATGATGAATAGAATTGCTGCAAGAAGTGAAAAATGATGTGCATTCCAAATGGAAGGAACAGCAGATGCAAAGGCATAAAATAGGGATTGGAGAACAATAGCCCACAGACCAAATATGACCTGCTGCCTGTTTTTGTAAATAAAGTTTTATTGGAACTCAGCCATATCCATTCATTGTGTATTGCCTAAGGCTGCTCCAACAGCAAAACTGAGTAGTTTGGCCTGCAAACCTTGATATATTTACTCTCTGGCTCATTACAGAAAATATTTGCCAACCCTGGGCATAAAGGAGCATGGCCTGACTGTAAACTCAAAATTGTTTCAATTGCTGTAAACTAAACAACTTGCTGAGTCCAAACCAAGTGCTATTTCATATTTCTTCACTCCTGTATGCTGTCTACGGTAATGAGCTGCTTTTACTGCCTCCACACATTGCCTTCCTAGCTTTGGAAGAATTTTATTGTTCAACAGATCTTATAGAACCAGAATCATCAGGGTCCGTAAGCCAGTTGATATGTGTGTTTTTCTTCCCAGTGCACAATTTAGCGCTACAACAGGCAAGACCTGGTCCCCACGCTAAGTTGTAGGACATGTAGGTTATGTGCCTGAAGCACCCTGAGCAGGCTTATCTGTAGATACAAGTAGGAAGACAATTCTCAGAATATTAAATAATTTTAGCACTGTGGTACAGGGAATGTCACTTTTGAAGTGCTATTTATAACATTTTGGTATAAACAGCATTGATATCATACTTGGGACTGAATAGAAAAGCATTCCTTTTTCATCACAATTCATGGAAGGTATTGAGATTACTGTGAATAATTCTCTTTTGTTTGTTTCAGTATTTCTAAATTTGAAGAACGGTGCTGTTTTCTGTATGTGCTTCACAATTCTGACGATTTCCAAATCTATTTCTGTACAGAACTTCACTGTAAAAAGTACGTATTAGTCATTGTTGATGCGTGAAAAGGACTGTTCTTACCTGATCATTATTTTTAATTAGTGAATGAACATGTAGCTCCTGTAGAGAATTCATGGCCATGTGCTTATATAAATATTTCATTTGGGTTGGTATTTTATAATTATGTGGCTTGTTTAACTGAGAAATTTGGGACCTCTCTTTAATAAATCAACCTTTTTCTTAGTCATAACTTACTTTTCCACAGACAAAACTTGAACCAAATTTACCAGTTAATTGCCAAGTCTTAGGTCTCATTTTTAAAGAGCTCATGTATTCTATGATTACCAAAATTTTCATTCTTGAATGAAATTCTCACCATTATCTACAACAGTGACTCCTAACTCTGGTTCATGTTAGAGTCAACGGGTGGGCGCTAGAAAGTGCTTGAGCTGCACCCTGGACTAATTATATTGGATTTTTAGGTGGAGGACCAAATTGAGTTAAAAACCAGTGATCTGATTTACACCAATAAAAGATAATCCATAAATCTATGAACTGCTTTGTATGTTTGTGTTAACCTCCTTGGGTATATTTCTTTTGGGCTAATAACTGAGTTCTTCCCGGTCCCTAATTGTGGGGACCTGTAGAAATGAGTGGGTCTTCCAAGGGGGCTCAGCAGTGCAGGATCCACCTGGCAGGCAGGAGATGTGGGTTTGATCCCTGGGTCAGGAACATGCCCTGGAGAAGGAAATGGCAACCCACTCCAGTATCCTTGCCAGGGAAATCCCATGGACAGAGGAGCCTGACTGGCTACAGTCCATGGCGTCGCAAAGAACTGAATGTGACTTAGCAACTAAACAAGTAGAAGTGAGTTACAGTGGGGACACCAAAGTGCAGGAAAAGCCGGCTTGGACTGAAAATTTTGTTGGGAGTTTTTCTTATTCAAATAATCACGATTTGACCCCATTATAAATGATTGATATACTAGCTACAATATACACTCAATCTTTTTATCTTTGTACCAAAAATATGTATGCTTAGTTTATGATTCTTAGCTAAAGTTTTATCTTTACTATTGTAAAACGTACAGTAAAAAAGACTTGGAAATAAGAAAAAATTCCTAGCACATGTATGGTTGACTTTTCTACTTACACTTGAATTCTCAAGGCTATTCATTTATTTCAATGATAATTATAGCTAAGATTTATGGAGTACTATATAAATCTTATAGGCCTATATCTATTTTAATCTTCAAATAAACTTTATTAGGTAGGTAACATTAATAGTTTTGTTGAAAAGAGTTAAAGAAAAAAGTAGAGTCTTGGAGAGTTTATGCTTTTGAACTGTGTGGTTAGAGAACACTCTTGAGAGTCTCTTAGACTGCAAGGAGACCAAACCAGTCAATCCTAAAGGAAACCAGTCCTGAATATTCATTGGAAGGACTGATGCTGAAGATGAAGCTCCAATAATTTGGCCACCTGACTCATTAGAAAAGACCCTGATACTGGGAAAGATTGAAGGCAGGAGGCAAAGGGGACGACAGAGAATGAGATGGTTGGATGGCATCACCGACCTGATGGACATGAGTTTGAGCAAGCTCCAGGAGTTGGTGATGGACAGGGAAGCCTGGCATGCTGCAGTCCATGGGGTTACAAAGAGTCAAATACGACTGAGCAACTGAACTGAACTGGAGAGTTTAACTAGCCTATAATCATGTATAGCCAAAAAGCATAAAATTTGGGATTTGAACGAGGCACGTGCAACTCCAGAATCCAAGCATCTAAAAATTACCTGTGCTCCCATCCCACCAGAAGTATTATTTTCTACTTAGAATGTTCATGTTAGAAAATTTTGTGTGAGTAGCTGATGGAAATCTTTACCCCAGATCTTTAGAATTTGTTTAGGTCTTTCACGTTCTTCTTCCTTTTGGTTAAATTTACTTGTGTCTTTAACTCATCAAGATCTGTCATCTTCATCAGAGCATACTGTCATTCTGATCAGGTTTGGGATCTTTTTTTTCCATGTCATTAACCTCCAAGAAATGTATGTATTTCTTGGAGGAAGTCATAAAGAAAGGAAGAGTGAAGAACTTAGCGTCACAAGCAAACTCCAGAGAGAGGCTCCCAACTCCAAAATGGACATTGTCGGGGACTTCCCTGGTGGTCCAGTGGTTAAGACTCTGCACTTCCACTGTAGGGGGTGTGAGTTCGACCCCTGGTCGGGGAACTAAGATCCCACATGCTGCACGGCCAAAATGTAAAATTAATTAATTAAATAAGGTCCCTGGGTGCTGTTCTCTTGGGCACTGAGTCCTTTGTCCTTCAGCGCATGTATTAAAAAACAAAATAAAATGGGCATTACCTATTTTGCTCATTGTCATGTTTCCAAAGGCCAGAACAGTGTTTTATTCCATTAGACACTCGATGAGTATTTGTTGGATGGATGGATTAAAAAAAAAAAAGCACTGTATAAGAAAAAAATTGTTTTCCTTCCTATATAGGGAAAACCCCAATTCTTCCTTACTGTGTTTCTTTTCTGTGTGTCTCCTTTATTCCTCACAAAACACCTCATTTCTGATATTTCTTGTCCCCAGATGTGTGGAGATTTTCCCCCACAACAATTCTGTGTGACACCTGCCATTGAACTCCGTCTACCTGGAGGCAGAGAGATCCCCCAGGCTAAGGGCTCAGTCCCGTAAGACTTCCGGTGCCAGTTGCAAGCCCAGGTTATCACCTGTGTTTTAGACGAACCAGTTATAGCTCAGAGGTCCTGGTGACACCCTTCTTGGGTTTGATTAATTTGCTAGAGAGGCTCACATAACTCAGGAAAGCACTTAATGTTTACCAGATCATTAAAGGACCTAATACAGATGAACAGCCAGATGAAGTGAAGGTCTAGGAGGGTCCTGAGTGCAGGAGCTTCTGTCCCTGTGGAGTTGGGGTGGGTCTCCCTCCCTGTGTGAATGTTTGCACCAACCTGGAAGCTCTCTGAATCCCTTACTATTGGTATTTTGTGGACGCTTCCTCACGTGTGCGTGTGGTCAGTTGCTCCGTTGTGTCCAACTCTTTGCAACCCATGGACTGTAGCCTGCCAGGCTCCTCTGTCCATGGGATTTTCCAGACAAGAGTACTGGCGTAGGTTGCCATTTCCTCCAGGGGATCTTCCCCACCTAGGGTCAAACCCGTGTCTCCTGCATTGACAAGCAGATTCTTTACCACTGAACTGCCTGGGAAGCCCCATTCCTCAAGTAGGCATGAACAGGTAATAACTCCACTTCCAGCCTCTCTCCCATCTCTGAAGGATGGGAGGTAAGATTGAAAATTCCAGGCTTTTAATCATGTTTTGGTATTTATGGTGATCAGTTCCCATCCAGGAATCATCCAGAAGCCCGCTTAGAATCGCCTCATTAGAACACAAGATGCTCCTGGTTCTCTATCAGTGAGGAACTTACGAAGGTCTTAGGAGCCCTGTTATCAGGGATGAGGTCTAAGACAAATATCAGAATACAAGATGCTCCTCATATTCTTATCACTCAGAAAATTACAAGGATTTTAGGATCTCTGTGCCCAGGACCTGGGGCAGAGGCCAGTATATTTGTTTTCTATGCTTTCATAGGTATAGAGATAACAGAAAAGTTCTGAGTTGTGGTAGGAAGCTTTTCTTGCCACACAGTAGCCTGTTCTTTCCTTGGGCTGACAGCATGACCTCCCCGTGAGATCATCAGCCCCTGTTCAGAGCGCCTCCCTTACTCCATGTCTGGACGAGAAACCATTAGCATCCCCTCTGGAGGGGCAGACTCAGCTAGTGCGCAGAGGGAAAATCCGTTTCTTGCCATAATTTTTTTTTTTAAGCTCTGCAATGATCTCCAGAAAACAAAACAAGAACAGTTACTGAAGAAAATGTTTATCACCAAAAGAGAGGTGGCTTCTGTCACAAGCGTAAAAGTTAGCCATTCCTGGTTCACATCAGTATTTTGCAGACTGTGTATAGGGGACCCCACAAGGATACTGAGGTGCTCAGGCAGAAGTTTCAGGAACTGAGATCAAATGTAGTGGCCAACACTGTCAGAGAGTCAGCTCAGGAGTTAGAGACACTACTTCAGAAGGTGGACGTTTCTGTTATGTCCCATTTAAAATAATAGCAGCAAATAATAGTTAATATTTAATGAGGAGTGCACTGCCTTGAGCACTTTACAAGTCATCTTCATGCATTCCCCACTTATAGTTAAAGAATGAGTCTCATTCTTGAGTTTGTCCCAAATCGTGTAAATACTCCCAATCTTGGTCTTATACACAAGTCCACATTCTTTACATTTCTCTGTCCTTGTCTAGCCTTACCATTCTGATTGTGTAACATATCATGTTACTATTATCTGAAGTGTTAGACATTGTCTGAAATTTCTGTCAAATTATACCAACCTGTGTTTTCTTTTTGGAAAACCTTATTTTTCGCACTGAAGCTCATCCTTTATTGCCTGACTCCTCTAGGTCCCAGTTTTTGCTCTAAAGTCACTTTAAAATGTGCTTGCATATATTTAATATGTTAGCTATTATGAGTGACTACATACCTATTTTCTTTGTAGGTTTTTTGAAATGGTGAACACCATTACTGAAGAGAAGGGGAAAAACACGGAGGAAGGAGATTGTGAAGGTGACTCCCTGGAGGTAATTTTTACAAAATGTCTCTTGTGGCTAACTTTTTTTTAAATGAACTATTTAAAGTTTTACTGAAGGAAAGGTGTCTATGTGTGTGTGTGAGAGAGAGAGAGAGAGAGAGAGAGCAGGCATGTTACGTGACTAGTGGTGAGGAATAGAGGGTCTAGAGTCTATCAGCTGTTCCTTGATGTTAAAAACAGCTTTGAGAATCCCTTTCGTTCAGTTCAGTTCAGTTCAGTCGCTCAGTCGTGTCCGACTCTTTGCAACCCCATGAATCGCAGCACGCCAGGCCTCTCTGTCCATCACCAGCTCCCGGAGTCCACCCAAACTCATGTCCATCGAGTCCATGAGATGCCATCCAGCCATCTCATTCCTCTGTTGTCCCCTTCTCCTCCTGCCCCCAATCCCTCCCAACATCAGGGTCTTTTCTAGTGAGTCAGCTCTTCGCATGAGATGGCCAAAGTATTGGAGTTTCAGCTTCAACATCAGTCCTTCCAATGAACACCCAGGACTGATCTCCTTTAGGATGGACTGGTTGGATCTCCTTGCAGTCCAAGGGACTCTCAAGAGTCTTTGCAAACACCACAGTTCAAAAACATCAATTTTTTGGTGCTCAGCTTTCTTGACAGTCCAACTCTCACATCCATACATAGCTACTGGAAAAACCATAGCCTTGACCAGACGGACCTTTGTTGGCAAAGTAATGTCTCTGCTTTTAAATATGCTATCCAGGTTGGTCATAACTTTCCTTCCAAGGAGTAAGAGTCTTAATTTCATGGCTGCAATCACCATCTGCAGTGATTTTGGAGCCCCCCAAAATAAAGTCTGTCACTGTTTCCACTGTCTCCCCATCTATTTGCCATGAAGTAATGGGACCAGATGCCATGATCTTAGTTTTCTGAATGTTGAGCTTTAAGCCAACTTTTTCACTCTCCTCCTTCACTTTCATCAAGAGGCTTTTTAGTTCCTCTTCACTTTCTGCCATAAGGGTGGTGTTGTCTGCATTTCTGAGGTTATTGATATTTCTCCCAGCAATCTTGATTCCAGCTTGTGCTTCCTCCATCCCAGTGTTTCTCATGATGTACTCTGCATATAAGTTAAACAAGCAGGGTGACAATATACAGCCTTGACGTACTCCTTTTCCTATTTGGAACCAGTCTGTTGTTCCATGTCCTGTTCTAACTGTTACTTCCTGACCTGCACACAGGTTTCTCAAGAGGTGGGTCAGGTGGTCTGGTATTCCCATCTCCTTCAGAATTTTCCACAGTTTATTGTGATCCACACACACACACAAGGGCTGAAAAGCAAATATGAGAGAACTCTTAGGACTACCACGTTTTTGTCTTACTTACAGAGAGTAACTGTGCTTTTATCTCTGAGGGTGTTGATAACCCTCAATGCAAGAGTCCCAGAGCCCTTGCACGTTTTTCTCCTCCTCTGAGATATCCTGCAATTCAGACCAGCAAAATTCCGTGAAAAATCTGAATGATAGAGCCATTTGCAGCCCTCATTCGTATGCTTCCGTGGAGAACCTGAAACAATGGAAGATAAACAGAATAAAGAGAGCAGGTGATAGCACTCACCCCGATGCTATTCGTCTCCATCGCCTGTTTCTGGTGCCTCCTGGATATAGTACACTGCAGACCCCTGTTTTTCAACTGTGTCCATCTTCTCCATCCTGTCTGTCTACTGTATGTAGAAGAGTGTTCTACCACAGTGAGGACCAGTCCTGGGGAGGTTCAAGAGTGCTGACTCTCACACTGGGGCATCTTCAGTGTCTGAAAGGTGACACTTCCCCAGGCATGGCATGGGCCTCTGTTTCCTCCAAGCCCTTCCCATTTTATGACTTGGGAGAGAATTCTGAATTCAAACAATATTGAAATTTACATTGCTAATGTTAATGTGAAATTGAACTACAGCACCAGTCTGACTGGTATACTTATGTTTTAGATCACCTTAATAATGTCATCTTGTATACTAGAAGTGCACATTTTATGTATACTCTTATGTAAGCATAGTGGTAGGGTAACAATCGAAGGAAATTTAAACATAATAACCAATTGTTAATTATGTCTAGAATTAAATTCTGTAATTCTTTAGCAGTTATATGCATGTGTGTGTATGCTAAACTGTTTCAGTCATGTCTGACCCTTTGCGACCTCATATGGAATGTAGCCCACCTGGCTCCTCTGTCCATGGGATTCTCCAGATAAGAATACTGGAGTGGGTTGCCATATCCTCGTCCAGGGAATCTTCCCAACCCAGAGATCGAACCCGCATCCTTGTCTCCCATTGGCAGGCAGATTCTTTACCACTAGCACCACCTAGGAAAGCCCGGCAGTAGGATAGCTTTATTATTCCTGAATAAGCCTAAGTCTTTTTCATTTAAGTTATAAAAAGGTGATAGAGCTACTTTGGAACTAAATAATCTTGCCAATGTACTAGCTTGCTGTCTATAGAAGTAATAGACAGTATTTTGTTATGCTTAATATTTTGCAATATTATATTTTCTTATTTAAGTGATTATGTTAGAAACTAGATATCTTGACTTCCACATCAGTGCTCTTTTGACTGTACTTCATTATCTCTATTTTTATTTGGGTTAAATTTAGCATTACTTGATACATAGCAACTGCCAGGGTAAAAGTTAACAATGAAAATGAAACAGTTCCATTAATAATAAATTATGCAGTGGATAGATTGGAAAACCCCAGAAGTTATTTTACAATATCATAAATTGCTGACTTAAAAAAAAAACCAGCGATATCTATTCTTTATTATCCTTCTTTGAAAAACAATCCATCTTATGATAAACATACATAGCATAGCCAGACTGATAGCCAGGTTGGGCAAGCTTGGTCTTCATAAACTGATCGAATCATCAGTTCAGAGATTCTGCTCTAGAAACTCCTTTAACTATAGGCACAGCATAACACAGCTTGAATTCCCTTAGAATTTGTGGTGAATTACACTGGCTAATTTTTCTAAGACTAGGTCTCCTATACTGTTAGAGGGATAGGCAGATTGCTTTTCAGATAGCTCTCAAGAAGACCCAGGGTCAGGATCTCTCGATCTGTATGCAGTGGTAATCAATGGGGTGGGTCTGTGAGATACCCTTCCTGATCAGACAGTTCTCTTGCAAGTGCTGAGAACACTCACCAGCCAGATAAGGAGGGAAACATTCAGTTTTTCTTTCTAGGAATGTCCAGACATTTTAGTAGGTCTGCTGACCTCACAAAAAACAACTCATACCACAGAGCTCTCTGATTTATCAAAGTGCTCCTAACCCACTCTTCTCAAGAAAGTGTGTGCATGCTCAGTTGCTCAGTCATGTCCAACTCTTTGCAACCCCATAGACTGTAGCCCACCAGGCTCCTCTGTCCATGGATTTTCCCAACAAGAATACTGGAGTGGGTTGTCATTTCCTCCTCCAGGGGATCTTCCCGATTCAGGGATCGAACCCAAGTCTCCTACATTGGCAGACGGATGGATTCTTTACCACTGAGCCACCTGGGAGGCCTTCTCAAGAAAGTGCAGGGACACTATTCTTTTAATGTTAGAAAAACACTCATACTTTTTATACGTCATTTGTGTTCTATCAGAATAATTTAAAATCTCTGACTTAGAATGGCTTCTGCAGTATTCCCAGTGGATTGTATAGTCTATACAGTGAATTCAAGCATACTTGTTTTAAGTATTTTGGCTTAGTTTGCTATTATTGCTACAACTAGTGACGTTGCTATGTTGTAGTCTTGGGTGTTCTGGTAGCATGACGTGAATGAATGGACACAGTGATGTTCTGGGCTGTGAAGATGATGATGTCCATCTTGGCTCTCCCAGTCCCTTCATGGCCAGAGCACCTATACAATATGAGTTGTTAAATAACTTTAACTTACATTTTTGTACAACTTATGATAACTCCATTATACCCTTGATCACATTTCTTAGATATTTTCAGTATTCATAACTAACATTGTGTGTGCATCTGCCAAGTCGCTTAAGTTGTGTCCAACTCTTTGTGACCCCATGGACTGTAGCCTGCCAGGCTCTTCTGTCCATGGGTTTCTCCAGGCAAGAATACTGGAGTGGGTTGCTATGCCCTCATCCAGGGGATCTTCTGGACCCAGGATTATGTCTCCTGCATTGGCAGGTGGGTTCTTTACCACTAGTGCCTTAACATCAGATTTTTAGTATTCTAAATATTTGATTAAAATTTGTTCCTTAATTTCATTACTGCAAACTGAACTCAAACTTTGGGCTGTGAATGACATGCTGAAAATAATTCCTCCTCTTCCTATTCTTTACAGTATAAGCGAGAAGGATTACTTTGGTGTTTAAAATTTTGTATGCAGAATAATTATTTTCTGATCTTCACCTCCATTTGAGATAGAATTCAAATTGGCCCAAAAGAAAATTAAAATGTTAGAAAGATCAGATGTGCTTTTTAAATGTTTTTTAACTTTTCATGGGGTAGTGTCAGCATTTGGCAGACATTAGGTATTAATGTGGTTCCATAAACCACAAATTTGAACTAAACCTTAGACTTCCTGGTGTTTGAAAAACGTACCTGAAGTCCAAGTTAAGATTTGCTTTTCTTTCTGATTTCGAATGCTGTTTCTCTGAGCGATACAATTGTGGGAGGGATTCAGCCTTGTTTGGGTCATGGTCAGACCCTTCTTCCAATTGATCATACCTGACTCTAGTAAGATCCCTGTGCTGGGGTCAGGGGCCTTGGGTTTTGGCTCTGACTTTGCCAATAACCAGTTTTATAACTTTGGACATAATTCTTACTCCTGCTGGACTGGGATGATATCATTCCTTAAATGAGAGTTGAACAGGAAGATCTTACATGTCCTTTCCTAGCTCCTAGCTTCTTCAAAAAAAATTTGAAAATTAGTACAAACTGTACAAGGTTTCTTAAATATAGCTCAATACCACTTTCGGAGGACTTCTCTGTTTTTAAACAGAGAGAGAAACAACTTCTTTTGATTCAAGGCCATGTTTTTTATTCAGGGCTATCTTTTGAAATGGAAGAGTTATGAACCCATAGCTTAAAGAATTTATTATATTAATAAATTTACACTGAACTCATTGAACAATTGATTATAGTCAACTGTAAGGGTTTGAACACTTATCATCTGTGGTCCCTGTTTTTGTTCTCCCAGCCTTTCATGTCTATACTTAGAACAAGGGCATCTACACAGTTACCCAAGCCAGATACCTCAGAGAATCTCTGCTCCAGTCTATGGCCAGTGTTTCTTCCAGCCCCTTCCTTCCATTCAATCACTCCTCTATCTCAGGTCCTCATCCTCTCTCATATGGCCTGTTGTCTCTCCTGCCATCAATAACACTGGCCCTGCTGTCACTGGAGAGATCTCTCAGGCAGATTTAATCCTGTGACTTCCCTAATTAAAAAGCTTTTTTATTTCCTTAAGTTTTTTTTTTAATAAGAGTATAGTTGATTTACAGTGTTATGTTAGTTTCTGCCACCCAGCAAAGTCAGTTATACATGGACATGTATCCACTCTTTTTTAGATTCTGTTCCCATGTGGGTTGTTACAGAGGAATGAATAGAGTTCTCTGTGCTATTCAGTAGGTTCTTATTCGTTGTCTATTCTGCATATAGTGGTGTATATATGTCAGTTCCGCGCAAGTTTTTCTACATCTGTGACTCAACTTCTGTTTTGTAAACAGGCTCATTTGCACCACCTCTTTAGATTTCACATAAGCCTATGATATTTGTCTTTCTCTGTCTGACTTAATTCACTCAGTATGACCATCTCTAGGTCCATCCATGCCACTGCAAAGGGCATTTTACAAAACAAAAATAAAAATCTTTGATGCTCTTCTTTCTAGAAGAAGATTTCTGCACCACACAATGTTCTCATCTCTCTGGCTGTAACCTACCCTTCCTTTCCAGCCTGTGATCCTCCAGTGCCAGACTCCTCTCCATTATTCCATCAGCCACGCTGGTCCAGCCTCTGGACTTGGCATGCGGATGCCCAGCCCCACATGCTTGTTCTGCTTTGTCCTACTTGGTGAGACTCTACTCTTAAGTTTTTGAGATCCAACTCAAGGGTGCTTTTTGCTTTGAACCGTTTTCACCACAACTTTTCACTTTTCTCTGCCCTTACAGCATTTTTGCCCCGTCCTCTGCCCTGACTCTTCTCCTTTCCCTGTAATTCAGTAGCCTGCCCTGGACTCTTTACATCCCGAGGCGGGACTGTGGCTCTCTTTCCCTTTTCACCCCATCGTCTTGCAGGGATCAGGCCTCCAAGCAGTTCATTCAGAAGGCTTAGAAGGGTTTGAAGCTGAGGAGTGACAAAACCAGAGTTGTTTAAACAATATCTCAAACTGGGAGGAAAGGCATATAGATTGGAGGAGGGCAGAGTAAATGCTGGGAAATGAGCTTGATGACTGTTTAATCAATGTGAAGTCAATGAAAGAATGAATATCATAATCAAGCTGAATACCACAATCAAGCCACTCTCCGCCCATTTGCTTCATCTCTCCCTCTCTTTAAGTTTTTTGGAAGAAACCGTAAATTACTGAGTTCCTTTGGTGTTCAGTACAGAGTATGCTGTCTTCCTCCTCATGCCTCTTCCAAACATACATATATTCCCCCTCCCTTGTCCCGTCCTGCCCCTTTTTCTTTTATGCATTTATACCTCACTGTTTTCTCAAAATGGGCAAACAATTGACACAAGCCTCAAGTAATCATAGCAGCTGGCCCTGTGAACCTGTTTCTATGTAGTTTCCAGGCTGCTTAGAGAGGAAGTTGCCCCCTGTGTGATGGATTAGGAACAAGTAAGATAAATGAAATGTTTTCCTTTCACTCAAACATCTGCTGGATGATGCAGCCTTACCATTTCTTTTTTTGATGATTTGCCTCACAAACGTTAACAGTGAATTATGGTTTAGAATTCATTTAAATCAATTCAGAGTCATCCAGTAGCACACTGGTTTGTTTTTCTTTGGCCTCATGTTTCTATTTTTGTACAGATCTGGCTCAGCGGTAAAGAACCTGCCTGCCAATGCAGGAAAGGCGGGTTCAACCCCTGGGTTGGGAAGATGCCCTGGAGAAGGAAATGGCTACCCACTCCAGTATTCTTGCCTGGGAAATCCCATGGACAGAGGAGGCTGGCGGGCTACAGTCCATGGGGTTACAAAAGAGTTGGACAAGACTTAGTGACTAAACCACAACCACCAGATCTGAAGCTGATCACCCACAGAATAGCTGTCACTATGGTGTTGTATGATAAGAATATGTTTGTTACTCATTCATTTGTTCCGTTGCAAGAAAAAGAAACTTTTTTCCTCTATCAACTCATGTTCAGTAATTGGGGGCCTGCAAATTAACTGACAAAAGAAAGATTAACAGGAGAAAAGACAAGAGGTTTAGAGACCCTGAAAAGAAGTGATTCCTGCATAGCCAGATTTAAAAGTTTATTTATCTTAATAGGAAAAGTCTTTGGGACTTCCCTGGCAGTCCAGTGGTTGAGACTTCACCTTCTAATGCAAAGGATGTGGGTTCAATTCCTGGTCAGGGAACTAAGATCCCACATGCCTCATGTCTAAAAATCCAAAACACAAAACAGAAGTAACATTGTAACATGTTCAATAAAAACTTTAAAAAATGGTCCACATCAAGGAAAAAAAAAAAAGCACAGTAAAAAATTTTTCAAAGAGAAGTTTTTAGAAGGACTTCAAGGGGAAGCAACATGGTGGGAAACTAACGAGAAACAAATGGAAAGTATGGAAAGTTTTGAAAAAGGTTTTGTTTAGTAACTTCTCATCCAGGTGTAAAAGGTCCCAAACCTCCTGGAGAGGAGATGGTGGCATCTATATTTTCAAGAGGCTTTGCTTCAGTCAGCAAAATATGTTTAGATTAGGTTTTATCTGCAGCTCTTTCTTGAGTTGTTTTCATCTTAAAATAATCTTTATACCACATTAGGGGGTCCCAGTGGATCCCATCAATTCATTCACCAAATATGGATTGGATACCTGCTGTGAGGAAGACACTCTTCTAGGTGCTGGGGATCTAGCAGAGAGCAAAATAGAGGAAATCCCTGCCTTCACTGAGCTTACACTCTAGTGGGAGACTGACAGGAAGTAAGTAAAATGCATGCTATGTTTGAGTAATGATCAACATAAAGGAGAAAAATTAAGCGGGGAAGGATTTAGGAAGTTATAGTGAAACAGGTGTGTGATTTTACACAAGGAAACCTTGAGGAGGGAAGATGGGAGTAGAGATCTGAGAAAAGAGAGAGCTATAGAATTAGATATTTGCACCTACTGCATTTTGACTCTTCTCTTAATGCTATTATTAGTTATTAATGCTTTTAGCATTTACATCTTACTAAGGCTTTATAACTGGAAAAGCAGCAAAGCTACGACTTGAGTCCTTGAGGTGACCACTCAGCTGAGGTCATTAATACCAGGACAGCGCATGACTTTTTATTTATTTATTTTTATTTTTTTATTTCTTATTAGTTGGAGGCTAATTACTTCACAACATTTCAGTGGGTTTTGTCATACATTGATATGAATCAGCCATGGAGTTACATGTATTCCCCATCCCGATCCCCCCTCCCACCTCCCTCTCCACCCGATTCCTCTGGGTCTTCCCAGTGCCCCAGGCCCGAGCACTTGTCTCATGCATCCCACCTGGGCTGGTGATCTGTTTCACCATAGATAATATACATGCTGTTCTTTCGAAACATCCCACCCTCACCTTCTCCCACAGCGCATGGCTTTTTAGAAGGTGGCTGTTTTACTGTGAGCCCCTTGACAGTGCAAGGACCAAGTGAGTCACCACTGTGGTGTTTGGCCTTGTCAAGATTGTCTTCCTACGCGCGCCAGTTGAGACAGTTCTGGGCAGGCAACAAGAGAGGCTGATTCTCGAAGCATTCCCTTCGTTGCTTCAAAATGCAGTTGTCTCCCTTAGCAACACCTGGTTTGTTAACCCATTGCCATAGAAATAGAATGCAAACTATATAAGCAGTGTAATTTTATTCTTATTTTTTAAAACACTCGATTCCCTCAGCCCCTGCCTTTTTTCCTCCATTTTCGTTATTTAACAGACCCTTTGGTCAGGACGTCTTTCTACTTCTTCTGGTCATCACAGAGATAATTCTGTGTCCTTAAAGGTCTGGGAAGTTTTCTCAAGCCTGCCTTTTTAAATTATATCTCTATATTGTAAGAAAAAGAAGAAGGGATTAGAAAGAAAAAGAAGAAGAAAGGGACTTCTGTGGTGATCCAGTTGGTAGGACTCCACGCTGACAGTGCAGGAAGCCCTAGTTCAATCCCTGTTTGGAGAACTAGAGCTGGCATGCTGCAAATAAGAGTTCCCATGCACAATTCAGAAGCCCGCACGCTGCTGCAAAGATCCCATGAGCCACAACTACGAACCTAGCACAACCAAAATAAATTAATTAATTAAAGAAGAAAAAAGCAACCAAGCAGCAATCATGCATTGGAATGGTTTTCAGTTTTTTTAAAAGCCCTTTTGAGTGTCACTATGACCACTTCGTCTAACAGGAGGCAATTTCTATAGTTAATATTCTTTTTAAAAAAAGAACAGTCTTTTGATGCTTTGCATTCCTGAGGGACAGCAAACTTTGAGCAGTTTCACTGAGGCTTGTATATTCTTCACTATGCTAAGTAAGTATTCCTGTGGCAAAACTCCTTTCAATGAAAAATAAACGGATACTGATGGCAAATGTTTTGTTTTGGCACCTGGTTGTTATCAAGGGAATTCTCTGATGGTTCAGTGGTTAGGGCTCCACAGTGGAAAAACAAACTAAGAAAAGATTCCCATTGAATTTTCTACAGCCCGATTGATTAAGCAAATATTCACTGAACCTCTACTACAATCCAGATATGGCTAAGACTCAGGACAGACCAATTCACGATGAAGTTCTGGTTCTCAGAGATCTCAGAGTAGAGACTGGAATGCAGATGGGCTAAGAGAAGAGTGAAAAATGCCTGCTCGAATGAGGGCAAAAGGCCTTGGAAGCCTATCAGACCAGAATCTAACCCAGCTTTGAGGATTAGGTGGACAGTTCAAGAAAGCGTCCTTATTTTGAAGGATGAGGCAGAACTCCTTAGGTAGAAAACACTTATGTGTCAAGGCACAAAGATCTGGGGAACTTCACTGGGAGTTTTTGGAGGACGTTGATGAGATAGCAGCTGGACACAGTGGCAGCAAAGAGATTCTGAAGGGTATTGACTCCAGGCTAAGGAGTTTGAATTTGATCCTGAAAGTGTTGAGCAACACATAAAGCAGAAGCAGTGGTATGAATGTGGAAAGTTCACTTTGGAACCTTAGACTTTCGGAAGTTCACTGCTAGCTTTTTGGAGGGTGAGTTGGAACACAGAAACAGGGTAGGAGGTAGCAGGAAGGCCCGTTGAAGATTTGTAGAATAATAGAAGCAAGGGGGCTTCCTAGGTGGTGCTAGTGGTAAAGAACCTGCCTGCCAATGCAGGAGATGTAAGACATGCAGGTTCAATCCCTGGGTCATGAAGATCCCCTGGAGGAGGGCATGGCAACCCACTCCAGTATTCTTGCCTGGAGAATTCCATGGGCAGAGGATCCAGGTGGGCTACAGTCTGTAGTGTTGCAAAGAGATGGACACAACTGAAGTGACTGAGCACGCACACACACAGAAGCAAGGAGGGCCTGATCTGAGGCAAGAGCCATGAGGATCAGCCTGGTGGCATCTGGCAGTCATTGTGACCTGGGGAGAAAGGGAAGCATGGAATCTAAGATGGCCAACAGATGTCTGCCCTATATCTGCTTGAATATATATGGGTATTCAGTGGATACCAAGAATATGCTGGAACATCCTTACAATACTGGCATTTGGAAACAGAACTGAGATGTATCTTATAAGTTCTTATACTGTAAAAAAGATTTTCCTGCAGCATTGGTAGTATGAAGAATAGAAAATCTAGAATCTGATGTTATTGTTATTCGGTCCCTCAGTTGTGTCTGATTCTTTGTGACCCATAGACTGCAGCACACCAGGCTTCCATGTCCTTCACCATCTCCCCGAGTTTACTCAAAGTCATGCCCATTGAGTCGATGATGCCATCTAACCGTCTCATCCTCCGTCACCCCCTTCTCCTCTTGCCTTCAATCTTTCTCAGCATCAGGGTCTTTCCAATGAGTTGGCTCTCTGCATCAGGTGACCAAAGTATTGGAGCTTCAGCATCAGTCTTTCCAATGAATATTCAGGATTGATTTCCTTTAGCATTGACTGGTTTAATCTCCTTGCTGTCTAAGGGACTCTCAAGAGTCTTTTCCAGCACCACAATGCAAAAGCATCAGTTCTTCATTGTTCAGCCTTTGTGGTCCACTCTCACTTCCATACATGACTACTGAAAAAGCCATAACTTTGACTATATGGATCTTTGTTGGGAAAGCAATGTCTCTGCTTTTTAATACATTGTCTAGGTTTGTCATAGCTTTTCTTCCAAGGGGCAAGCATCTTTTAATTTTGTGGCTGCTGTCACTGTCCGCAGTGATTTTGGACCCCAAGAAAATATCTGCCACTGTTTCCATTTTCCCCCATCTATTTGCCATGAAGTGGTAGGACTGGATGCCATGATCTTAGTTTTTTGAATGTTGATAACTGTAGAAAAGATTGTCCTCGGCACTGGTAGGATCTGGTGAGCTAGGTTTCAACCACCATTTTGACATATTTTGAGTGGAAGATATTTTTGATCATTTGTAAACTGGAGCTAATCATAGACCTTTCCTGCTATGACACAAGCTTATTATGACCATCCAATGTGGTAGGTTATTGAAGGCTGATATTTTTTCTTTTAATTATAATAATTAAAATTATATAGTGCATTATAAAAGGGGCTTCCCTCATAGCTCAGTCAGTTCAAAATCTGCCTTCAATGCAGGAGACCCAAGTTCAATTCCTGGGTCAGGAAGATCCCCTGGAGAAGGAAATGGCAATTCACTCCAGTATTCTTGCCTGGAGAATCCATGATCAGAGAAGCCTGGCATGGACTATAGCCTGACAATCCATGGGGTTGCAAGAGCCTGACACAACTTGGCGACTACACCCACCAGTGCATTACAATAATGTGAGGCGGTGGTAGTACTGGGTTCAGTGGGTAGGTTTCCCTCCCTTTGATAGACCACGCTGGCAAAGATGAGTTACAGGACTTTGATGATGGTCCCTGTCCTGCCTCCTGCCAGCCTGGGTCCGGGCTGGTAGATTTCCAGCATGCGTGGTATAGCTTTGTGAAAGTCTGGACCAGGAGTTGGGTATAGAGACTTGGGCTCCTTCGAGTGGAAATTTTGGACTGTGTGTACTGCCTCTTTGCTGGAGTATCTTCCAGTCTGGGGAATTTGCTAAACAATCCCTGTTTCCTGTTCTCCCATTCTGTAAACGTAACTGTTTTTCTCCTCTGGTCTAAGGACAATCTTCAGCCATATGTCAGATTGCTAGAATAGGAGTATTCTCTAATGTACATTGGGTAAAGTATTGCCACTGGGAAAGTAGACATCGCTTTTCCAGAGCTTGGCCTCTTTCCTCTGGCAGAGAAGGGTCCGTGATAGGGAGATCCATGTTTACCGAGTCCTGCCATGGTAGTGGGAATAACGTTCTCAAAAGAATACAACCTGATTGTCTCTCTCAAGGCTTGGAAACCTCTTGGAAGCAAATAAAGCTGGTAACAATATGCCCCCCATCTTCCTCATCCTTTGTGACAGCAGTCTCTCAAGTTGAGAATGTGTACCCCAGAGAATTTGCAGAGTAACCAGATCACCTGCCTTTGTGGGTTATTTGTTCTTTTTTTTAAAAAAAAATTCTCTGCTTCCTTTTATCATCCTCTCTTTGCCTTTGATATTTTGTAGTTTCCCTATATCGTATCTGAGTGGGAATTTTATTTTTATCTTTTCCTATTTAGGGTTCAACTTCTGGAGGTTAGACCAGACTGTCTCAAGTCTGTCTGGCCCTTTTTAGAGTGTCTTTTTCCTTTTCTCCAGGGCTTCCCTGATAGCTCAGTTGGTAAAGAATTCGCCTGCAATGCAGGAGACCCTGATTCGATTCCTGGGTCGGGAAGATTCCCTGGAGACAGGATAGGCTACCCACTCCAGTATTCTAGGGCTTCCTGTGTGGCTCAGCTGATAAAGAATCTGCCTGCACTGCAGGAGACCTGGGTTTGATCCCTGGGTTGGGAAGATTCCCTGGAGAAGGGAAAGGCTACCCACTCCAGTGTTCTGGCCTGGAGAATTCCATGGACTATACAGTCCATGGGATCCCAAAGAGTTGGACATGACTGAGTCACTTTCACTTTCACTTTTCATCCTTTCCTCATATTTTGGATTTCATATTTTATGTCTTTATGTTAAATGTACTTATTTTAGAGTGATATTTGTCAATCAACCGATTCTCACTGATGGTGAATTATTTTGTTATATATTTTAAAATTTTGGATTATGAGCTTAATTTCACTGGTGGATCCTTTATAGCCTGTGTTAAGGAAGTCTTCCTTTTAAATGTTTTGCTTTGTTTCTGTTGTCACGCCAGGAATTTTCCAGGCTCGATACAGATTATGGGTTTTAATGACAAGTGTCCATTTGAGCTCCAGACAGCATGAGTTGTCAGCCAGTGGTCAAAAGTATTCAGAGGAGAGTTTGTCCACTCAGAGCTTAATCTAAGACAAAGTTTTCTTGTTTCCTAGTGCAGTGGGCTGACTTTTTTCTAATCCATCCTTTCACCAAATTATAGTCCTTCAAGGACCCTGGTTTTGTGTGTTCCATCTCTTCACCTTCCATAGGCACAAGGCTTCATTTCCTATCCCCAGTGAGCACCAAGGCCAAAGTCTCAGATAAGGAATTGATGAACTGTAGCCCAGACACCAAAACCAGCCTACCACTTCTCTTGGTAAATAAAGTCTTATTGGAACACAACCATGCCCATTTGCTTCTGTGTTGACTGAGCTACTGACAATGGCAGGGTTGAGTTGCTGCCATAGAGATCGTGTGGCTCACAAAGCTGAAAATAATCAATATCTGTCCCTTGGCTGAAGCTGTTTGCCAGCCTCTGCCCTAGATTTATAAATTAAAAGACTTCATCCCCAGAACTTGGGCTTGCATGGTCATCAGTTCTTGTGATTATCCCTTTAGTGTCCCTTTTCCTTTTAATTTCTAGTTCCTAGAAGCCTTCTTTACTTTTTTATAAGCCCAGGTAGGCGTTTAATGGAGTAGGAAGTGGTAACCCACTTCAGTATTCTTGCCTGGAAAAATCCCATTGACAGAGGAGCCTGGTGGGCTACAGTCCATGGGGCAGCAAAGAGTTGGGCATGACTGAGCACACACACTAGACATTTAAAGTATGTCTATTTAATTTTGTCTAGGTTGTTTTGGTGGGAATATTTTCATGTACGTAGCCTACCATATTGCCCAAACCAGAAACTCTTCTATTCTCTTTGGATAGTAATATATTCTTCTTTTTGTATTTTCCTGATCATTTAACTTGATCATTTAAAAGTTTTCTGTTTTCTAATGTAATTCTTTAAAACTCTGAAAATTTTTATCTACATAGTTCTAAATTTGTAATTTTTGATATGAAATGCTCTCCTTGTCATTCTTTTTCAACTACTTTGTAATTCCCATGATCATTTATTTTTTAATCCTTGATAATTTTAAATTGCAATGCTCAGTTTTCAAATATAGTTTTTGGCTGTCTTATTTTTAGTATCTTGTGGTCAAAGATCATGGTCTTTTATCATAGCTGTTCTTTGAAATTTGTTGAAATTTTCTTTGTGGCCTAATATGTGACTAATTATTTTATATTTTTCATATATGCATGAAAGGAATTTGTAGCTGGGTACAGGGCTATCTCTGTATTTACCATACCAAACTTGTATTTGTGCCATTAGGGTCTCTACTTTGAATTTGTCTGCTAGATATATTGGTTTCTAAAGAGTTTTATTTAGAACTTATTATGGTTTATATCGTATATTTTTCTTTGTAATTTTATCAGCTCTATATATTTTGAGGCAATGTTAGCTGAGTGTAAACATCCATGATCATTATCCTCTTTTGGATTATTTTGTGTGTTAGTATTAAATTTGCTGATATACGAATGTTAGAAATCAGTTTTTTGGTTTTTTTTTTATTAAACGGTTAACCCAAACCCTCTGTGAGTTGAACCTACCTATGTGCTGCTAGTTTGATACCCTAGCAAAACACAGACAAAAGAAGGAGCTTGTTTTTAGGGTCTCTCCTGCTGGTCTGTAGTTTTACATTGGGTTTGTACGTAGACATGGCTTGCTCATTTGATGACTGTGAGTCCTGTAGTTTAAGTCCACAACGAAAGATGCCGTGTCGGTGACGCCTCCAGGTCTTAGACGATGTCTGCCACATGTCACATGTTGCTGTTGTTTAGCAGCTAAGCTCTTTCCCACTCCTTTGTGACCTGTGGACTGTAGCCTGCCGGGCTTCTCTGTCCATGGGGTTCTCCAGGCAAGAATACTGGAGTGGGTTGACGTTTCCTTCCCCAGGGGATCTTTCTGACCCAGGGATCGAACCCGTGTCTTCTGCGTGGCAGGCAGATTCTTTTCCACTGAGCCACCTGGGAAGTTCTAAAAGCCACTATACCCCCTTTCATTGATTTGATGCTGTTTTCCGTATTCGACTGACATGCTTGCCACTTTGGGTTTAGGGCTGTAGATATTTCCTTTTTTGCATCAAAAATGAAGCTTTTCCTTCATTTTGAAGTTTTTCCTTTTTAAATTTTTTTTTAATTTTTAAAAATTTTTAAAATTTTACATTTATTCTATTTTTTTTTAGTCATGCCACGAGGCATGTGGGATCTTAGTTCCCAGACCAGACATAGAACCCGTGGCCCCTGCAGTGGAAGCATAGGGTTCTAACCACCAAACTTCCAGAGAAGTCCCCATTTTTCATTTTTAAAATGTTTTTTAGTCTTGGGGAACTGGGAACAGGGGTAAAGTACAAATAATCCTTGCTTATTATTGTCAGCTAGTAAGACCTCAAAGTTTCTTCTTACTCAAAGCCGTTCAGTGATTTTCTTCTCCTGGCAGAGTGAGAAATGCTTTGATGGTACCAAAAGCTGAAAAACAAAAGAACAGTTAATTCAGTGTAATAGCTATTGAGAGACATTGATGCTAATCATACTCATCTTCAGAATCAATGAAAAACAGGATTCAGTGGGTAAAGAATCCAAGTGGGCTTTTGGAGAAGCGCTTTTATGGATTTTAATACATAGTCCCTCTCTGCACCCCCACCCCAGCCCAGCGTTTGTCACAGCTGGGAAAACATGAACACACGATGCTCTGTGTTAAATTTATTCTTTGGTTCTTGAAACTGTTCATTAGAACCTCATCTTATTGTTTCCCTTGTTAAAACCATTTGATAAAATAAGGAAAAATGCTCTTGGAAAAAGTTGATGTTTAAAATGTGGACTGTAGCTAATGTTTCAATCTTCTCTCCCCCTTTGTCCTTCTGTAGTATGACTATGAATACGACGAAAATGGTGACAGAGTCGTTTTAGGAAAAGGCACTTATGGGATAGTTTATGCAGGTCGCGATCTGAGCAACCAAGTCAGAATCGCCATTAAGGAAATCCCAGAGAGAGACAGCAGGTACAGTAATTGTGACTAATCAAAGCTGCTTTCTAAGGTATTTCAGTTGTTAATAGCATTTACAAAATATTTTGGTGATATTCTAATTAATGAAACTCTGTCTGAAAACTCCATGGCTTTAATTAGCTCCCTCTGAGGTTTAGCTGCTGCAACTCACTCAGTGATTCAAGCCCAAGACTGTTGGGGAAGCATGACATCTCCATGGCAACTGGGACTTTCAAAGAGTAGCAAAGGGAATGGCCCTGTGTGTGTTGGGCTCAGGTTATGTTTCATCGTGATTGGTTTATTATATGGATACATGGGGAATAAGCACCAGCTAAAATGGTTTGAACCAGAAGTTCCAGTTTCCGGTCCGGTGTGTTAAGGACATTGGAAGTCAGCACCCCATCCTAAACTGCAGGTGGAAAGTTGGACCAACTGAGAAATCAACGACTCTTCTTGGAGCCATCAGAAAAGTGATGTCACAGGGCAAAACCGCTGTCCCCCAACATTGGAGAGACAGACGTAGGGCCGTCCCGTACTCTTGTGAGCCTTTGATCCTCGCAAAGACTGTTAGAGAAATCCCTTCCTCAGAGACTGCACAGAGCTCTTTCTCAAGTTGAAATCACATCATGTCATTACTACTTAAAACTATGTAGTTCTTACAACTATGACTATGAGTTCTTACAACACAAAACCCGGGAACCTTAACACAGACACCCGCCTGCCTCTGTGGCCTCGCCTCTCCAGCGGCAGCCACGCTGACCTGTTTTCATCAGGCCCACCAACACCACATATTGGCGGGATTGCCTCGTTGTCATCAACTAGGTCCCAGTTCAGTTCTCAAGCCCTCAGAGATGCCTTCTCTGATTACCACAAGCTCAAAAAGACACCCTTCTTTCCCCTGTAACCAGGGGGAGTCAGGCCTGTCCCAGGCCTCAGTTCTCTTTCTGCCTTGCCCTCCTTAGTCTCTGTCCTTGGTACATGACTTTCTGACGGGTGGTCACTCTGCCTTCTCTGCATTCCAGACAGGGAGAGGGAAAAGGAAAATGAACTTTCTCAGAAATGTCCAGCCTATTTTCGCGTCTTGTTTCATTGGCCAAAAGTGACCACTTCTGACTACAAAGGAGGTTAGAAACTCAGTAGTTTTTAAGTTGGCTAGTTGTTTCTCTAAACAAAATCACAGAAAGAGGGAGGAACAGATATTAGGCAGGTAGACAGTAAATTCAGTTTTAGGTTTTCTATGGTATTTTTGCAATTTCTCCTTGGTTAACTCATGAGACATAAGTATGAATTCTTCTGGGATGGTGATAGAAACTATTCACTAGATACATAAGGGAATAGATATGTGTGTGTGTGTGTGTGTGTGCATGTGTGTGTTATATTAAAAATTTCATCAAATATTCCTATAGGTTCTTAAGTATTATACATTGATAGAGTGGATTTTTAAGCTATATAAAATTTTAAAGGATTGTCTTTAGCAACATCACCTTCCTCCCCACCACCAGATAAATTTAACTAGTCACTTGGAAGAAAACCACTTTGAAAACTGTCTTTGTAGCTTAAGTTTATTCAGCTGCCACTGTGTATACACAGAGTACACCAACACCAGCGAAGATCCGTTTGCCATAATGTGGTTTGTTTGAAAACACTTACATGACAAGCTCTTCTCTTGAACAGCTGCTGTGGGGCATCTTTTTGTTACCTCTAAGAGAAGATTAAGGTGAAGTCTATCATGTTATTGTGAGATACAACACAGAAAGTATTTCCACCTTTGTGACCTGGAGAGTTTTAGGGTGGCTTTTAAAAAGGTAGCAGTTACAAAGGATAATTGCTCAGATGGTAGGATGGTTGTGAATAATGCATAATCCAGCATACACTAAACACTGCCGTCTGTAGTGAAGGCTCACAGCAACAAAAGCAGCTCCTTCCATGGTCCCCTTACACTCTAAAAACACTTCGTTAGAGCATCAGACTAGTCATAAAAGCAAGCTGCTGGATTCTAAGGACCCTCTCATAATTTGTCCCAACTAGTTGTACATCTCGAGTTGGCTTCTGCTAACATTCTACCCATTCGTCAACTATTTTCCTAGGTCAGGTATTTCTACCCAGCTGTGTGTTAGAGGAACCTGGGGAACTTTTAAAAAATACTGATGCTCAGGCCATAACCCCCAAAATTCTGGGGTAGGTCATAGACATTGATATTTTAAAAAATCCTTCCAGGAGATGCAGAATGGCCAGCCAAGGTTGGGAACTTCACTGCTTTGGATGGTTGTAGAGGGAATTTGACTCAGGAGGGGTGCTCTGGAGACATGTATGATATATTAATTTTTCAAGGCTAAGTGCATATTTAAGTATCTTTGAATATCTATACCATTTTTCTTTCTGTTGTCACAGGTAATTGAGAAGAAATGGGATTTTCTTGTAATTCCCACAGACAAGCATTGCTTATTGACCTGAACAAATTATAATTCCATGCTTATTCAGTGTGCGGTACTTACACTTTCACTTACATTTAGCGAGAATTGCTAGGTGTTACTAATCGTTTCCACATTGGAGAAGAGTCCTTATTCTCAGCTAGGATGAATTCTATTATTGTAACTTTTGAGCTATCCTTTGGTTACATAAGAAGTGTGTGTTGTATATTTATTTCTTCATGATCTTATGTTTAAACATTTATGATTGATATTTAATAGGTTGTCAGGGGGTCTTTCAATATGGAGGCTCAGCTAGGAGTGAGTAAAAAGTAATTATGATAGAGTAGAACTGGATAGAATAGAATCAAGGAGACTTGGCATATAAATGGTTTTATATTTTTTTACTGAAGAGTTGTTCTTTTCAGTAAGTTCTGGAATGAATATTAAAATTATTTGCAATTTTGTCTTCCTGGGAAAGAATCTCCTGAAATAATAAACTTACGAAGCTAATGGAATAGAAGGTTATATGAATGTAACAGTGAGCTGTGTGGGTGATTTCAGTTCTCTTGGGTAGATCTTAGTTCTGTTACTCACTAGCTTGGAAATCTTGGATAGGTTAGTTCTGTGAATCAATTTCCTTATCTGTAACATGGGCATCTTAGTAATACCTTCTCATGGAGTTGTTGTGCGAAATGAGCTAATATATACAAAGACCTAGACTAGTATCTGACACAGTTCCCCTCAAACCCTACCAGGGCCCCAGCTTCACAGAATTTATGTGATGAGAAATAAAGACCTTAGATGGTCATATTTTATTTCATATATGGGTGAATTCATTTAGCTGGAATTTCCCATTTGTATTGCTTAAATTTATACAAGAACGTCTGATATAATTAGCTCATTGACATTTGCATGTCTTTCAGATACTCCCAGCCCCTGCATGAAGAAATAGCCTTGCATAAGCATCTGAAGCACAAAAATATTGTCCAGTATCTGGGCTCTTTCAGTGAAAATGGTTTCATTAAAATCTTCATGGAGCAGGTCCCAGGAGGTAAGAGATGGTTTTCTTTCTTAAAAAAGTATAGGTTTCTACTATATATAAAATTAAGAAGCTACAAGGATATATTGCACAACCCAGGGATCATAGCCAATGTTTGCTCATAACTATAAATGGAAAATAACCTTTAAAAACTTCAGATGTTATATACCTGAAACATATAATACTGTACATCAACTATACCTCAATAAAAATAATAAATAAAGTTTAGGAAAACCTCGGGAAAAAAAACTAACTTTTTAAAAAAGTATGTTTCTAGGGTCTTGAAGAGTAAAACTGAATGGAATTTACTAGTTTACAGGTCTTAATTTGTGTAAATGTAAATAAAATTTTGACATATGTCATTACATTACAGTTTAGTGAAAGTGAAAGCTGCTCAGTCATGTCTGACTGTTTGTGATCCCATGGACTACAGAGTCCATGGAATTCTCTAGGAGAGAATACTGGAATGGGTAGCCTTTCCCTTCTCCAGGAGATCATCTCAACCCAGGGATCAAACCCAGATAGATTCTTTACCAACTGAGTTATCAGGAAAGCCCCTCCAGTTTATTGGGAGATAATAAATAAATATCAGAGCTGTTCTTGTATCAATCATTATGTCTTGAATTAAGGTTTACAAACTGAGTGGTCTTTTGTGTGTGTGTGCTAAGTTGCTTCCGTCGTGTCCGACTCTGCCACTCTAAGGACTACATAGCCTGCCAGCCCCCTCTGTCCATGGGATTCTCTAGGCAAGAATACTGGTATCAGTTGCCATTCCCTTCTCCAGGGGATCTTCCCAACCCAGGGATCAAACCTGCATTTCCTGCACTGAAGTCAGATTCTTTACCCACTGAGCCACCTGGGAAGCCCCGTGTGGTCTTTTCAACCGTATTTGATAAAGACCATCAACAGAGCAGGGACTTTCCTATTTATATTTGAATCCAAGTACTCTGTCTAGTATATTACCTGGGCCACTGTTAATAACCAATAAATGTTAGCTTAATGTTGTAATACTAACATGTTTTAAAGAATTCATTCAAATAAGATTTTATCCACTGTTTCTCCCTACTTACAGGAAGTCTTTCTGCTCTCCTTCGTTCCAAATGGGGCCCACTGAAAGACAATGAGCAAACAATTGGCTTCTATACAAAGCAAATACTGGAAGGATTAAAATACCTCCATGACAATCAAATAGTTCACCGGGATATAAAGGTAGGTTGCACTAGGATTCATTCTTGTAAGGTCTTTGATGGGTAATTGTTTTATTTGTAAAAATTGTTTTTCTTATGAGAACTAATTTGGAATGATAAATAAATCATAGAAACAGCAGATACATATCACTCTGCCCTGAGTCAGTTATTGATAGTCCTGTCTTATCGCTTTTACTCAAGGAATAAACTCCTTAATCATGTTCAGCCAACAAAGATTGAGTTTCCACTTCATGGCTGGTACTGTTTGAGGTGCGCCATGGGGCTGGAAGCTCAACAGAGCAAAGTTAACAAGGATATGGTCTCTGCTCCCAAGAGGCTTGAAGGCTGGTTAATCTTTGTATCCTTGCCCGTAGTAGCTACTCAATAAATACTTGTTCAATTAATGGATGAATAGTTAGAAGGAAAAAAGTAAAATCCCCACTTCTCACACTTATCATATACTCCTGGGTTGAACTGAAATTAGATAATCTGTTAAATTCTCCTTAAAAAGGGAAAATTTAGAACTAATAAATTTATAACAAAATTGGACTATTGAAAGCAAGTTAATATTACTACCCTAAAACTAACACGAATGTCCATTTATTTGTGCTGCCCCTAAATATTCTAGGAAAAGAAGTAAAACAACATAGAATAAGTCAAGTACTAGGAAGGTATTAATATCATAATTTAACTAATCATACTCATATCAAACACAAATAGCCCTACTATCTATAAACCTTGTTTCATCTTGTGACCTGAGTAGCAGATTGTGAACTGATAGTATGTAAACAAAAATGGTGTCAATAACTCACTACTGATGTTACTGTTAAGGAAGAATATAGAAATAGTATCCTTTTTGCTGTAAGGACACTTTTTCTTATTAGATTTTCAAGCCAATAACAAACAGTATTGGGAGAAAGATAACATTTCTGATTGAAGTTCCTTCTTCTCTAGGGTGACAATGTGTTGATTAATACCTATAGTGGTGTTCTCAAGATTTCTGATTTCGGAACATCAAAGAGGCTTGCTGGCATCAATCCATGTACTGAAACTTTTACTGGTATGTTTTTGCAGTGATGATACAGATCTTATGTAATTAAAGAAATAATTGCTGTGTTTGAGCATGATGTGAGAGAGAAATTTAGTCTGGGTTCTTACCAACATTCATATTGATATCTTTTGATGCTCACTGAAAAATGCTATACAGAATTTCATCTGACCATTTCTTACCTTGTATTTATATAACTCACTCAGTCTCCTGCTTAATACTGCTGAAGATATATATTTTTTTAACTCTCAATTTGATATTTGTTTTTCTTTTCATGTCATTACTTCTCTCCTGGTTGGTCTACAACCACTATAATCCTGACAACATTTCTTTTTTTAACATTTCTTTAGCCCAGCCTCTCAGTGATTCTTACTCATACTTTAATCACTTCCCATTTGGACTACGAGTTCTTTCTTTCCTAATCTGTTTACTGCCTGTGGTCTATTCCCCTACTCACAACCTAAATAACTAAGATTTCAATTCAAAAAAAGGAAGTGACTCACTAACTCAGAAGTAGGGTGGAGAGAAAGCTTTGCTGAGAAATTAGGCAATGCAGCTACTAAGCTCCCTCTGGACCAAAATCCTGA